>NW_015166464.1:41972-42808 GCF_001447785.1 Gekko japonicus | reverse complement strand
TGCCCATTTATACTCACTCTCTGTTTTCTATTAATTAGCCAGTTTTTGATCCATAAAAGGACTTGCAGGGGGACAGCAGGTAAGACCCTGGCCAGGAAAAGCTGCCTCCTTCGAGGAAGGAAGCATCGCCTGCCTCCAGGCACCCTAGAAGCCCCCCTCCCCCGGGAAAATCTACAAAGAACAAAGAGGGAGAGGTTCTCACCAAACATGGCACGTGGGACCTCCGGACCTGCCAGAATTCGCCTGTCACAGCAGGTCCCACTCTTTGGGCTTGTCTCCACTGTTGGGCTTGTCTCCACTGGAGGAGGTGCCATCAGACTCTCCTCGTTCTCCCCCGTGAAGCGCTTTGGGCTGCTTCATCCATGCCCTTTGCGATTTGGGCTTTTTCTCGGTGGTCTTGCACTTGCTCGCCTTCCCATCCCCGGGGCTCTTGTCGAGAGGGCAGGGGGCCATAAAGTGCCCCGGGGCCCCACATCTTAGGCACAGCCCTGTCACAATGGCCCAAAAAGTTTTGCAGCGGCTTTTCTGTGGAGGATGGAACTCTGGTGAAAGGGTTGGGGGATTGTGAACAGGGCCCTGATGGGGCTTGGTACAATAATGGCAAACTATATGTACCCATCTCACTCCGAGGGGAGGTTATGGAAGCGGCTCATGGATCGAAACTGGCGAGGCACTCGGGGTTTGTAAAATCCCTACAACTCCTTCGGCGTCAATTTTGGTGGCCGCACATGCGCAGAGATTTGTCGGCATTTGTAAAAACCTGTCAAATGTGCGCCTTGAGTAAACCGGGGGGGGAGGCTCAGGGACTCTTGCATCCCCTTCCTACCCCTAATAGA
>NW_015166464.1:29287-40973 GCF_001447785.1 Gekko japonicus | reverse complement strand
GTATGTCAGCAAGCTGCCAATTAGTTTTATGTATTTCTGTATGCCATGTCTATGCCATGAATCCCTCCCGTTTATTCCCTGGTTCGTTTAGGCCCATGTGCGCATGCTTAATAGTGATATGGAGACAGCAGCTTGTTATATGCATTCCTTTCTATGAACGCTAGTGTTGCTTGAAACGGAGATATCTACAAGGCCACAGGTGTGGAGCCGGAGCCACTTGATTAGAGCATGAGAAGCAATTAATTGATTAAGTTTCAGGAGCAGTTGATTCTCAGGCTTTAGGCGCGAGTTTCAACGTACCCATGAAAGTGGGAACCAATGTTATTGGTTATTGCTTGTATGAATCTGTTTATTATCCCGTGCCCTGACTTTCTGAGTCATTCCAAACAGTCCCTGTGTTCCAGCTTCTTCATTACTTCAATAAATATTACTTTGCTACAAACGTGTATTCGATTGAACGTGTGGGGATTCGTACATTCTGTTGGTCTCTGATGGCTTCCCTCGCCTTGGGTTTCATCTCCCATTGTTCCACTGCCACCCTCGCGGGAGCCCAGGGCTGGTACATCCGCAAAATGGTGGAGCAGTTCTCTGCCTCGCAGGCCACCTGTATCCACCTGTTCAGGGTTAGCGGGTTGCCCTGGCCAGGGCCTGATCCAGAATTGAGTGGTTCAGCCCGGCCTGGTAGAACTCAATGAGGACTTCTTTTGGCCACCCCTGGAGCTTTGCAGTGTGTGTTTTGAACTTGTTAGAGTACTCCCACACTGAGCACCCACCGTGGCATAGGTCCCTCAGGCAACTGCGCACTCTCTCTAGCTCCAGGGGGTCCTCGTATTGGCATCAGAGTGCCCACATGAAGGCATTCACATCTCGGAGTTCTGGGCCCCGGACATTGTGGAGACTCACAAACTAGTTGGCTGCGCGGTCCCGGAGGCATGACCCAATAAAATCCACATGGTGCTCATCAGTGGTGAAAGTGGGGCCCTAATCATGTAAGAACTTGCGCAACTGCAGCAGAAAAAATGCCAGCTTCTCTGGGGTGCCATTGAAGGTTGCTTGAAGGGCATCACGGGGCCACTCCGTGGTTGTCAGGGCTGTAGGCAGCCCAGGCAGCCTGGCCGGCTTGGCCAAGCCAGCAGGAATGGCGGGGGAGGAGGCGGGGGCACTTGCGGAGGGGCAGCATTGCCCCTCCAGCTCCATCTTGGCCCCATCCACAACTCCTGAACTCTTGCTGGATGGCATCCATAATGATGCCCGGCAATGTTCCCTCTAAGCTGTGGCGTCTTGTGAGCAAGAATTCTTCTTTGTGAGCTACTGGCATTAAAGTTGTGAGCGAGCGATTTGGCTACTGCATAAATTAGTTTGATCTGGTGCCATCCTCCCTGAGCTAGGACAAAAATGTGTGAGCCGGAGGCTAAAAAACTGTGAGCTAGCTCACACTAACTCAGCTTAGAGGGAACACTGATGCCCGGTATATCCAGCATCATATTTTGCATCTCTTGCCTGATCTTTTCAGCCTCGCCTCTGAACTCCCTGCGGAGACATTCAACTTCAGTGTCCTCCACAACATGGAGGCACTGCGGGTCATCCTGGAAGAAGTGTCCGTAGCACCTTCAGGCACCATCGTAAGCGAACCTCTCGAACCTCGGATTGGGAGTCACCACCCAAGTGGGCTCAGCCCAGGTGGGGAGCGGTGCCCAGGAGTCTCTGGTCTGCGCCCAGCCTTCCGCTCCTTTGGACTCTGTGGTCATCACCAGGGCCGCCGTGGTCCATTGTTCAGTCACTATACCATCTGCCGCAGTTGTAGGGACTTCCCCATCCTCTCCGCTCATCACGGCTATGGTGCCAGAGGTTGAGGGAGGAAAAAGGCAGTACTAACAATCTGTCAGAATCCTGGTTAAATCAGTTCTCAACACCACTCACTTCAAAGAAAGTTTAGTTTATTGAGATGTTGATTGATACCATTCTGGACATAGCTTTGTTAGGACTGAAGATGAAAGCGTGAAGATTGCAGATATATTGTGTTTAAGCAAAAGCACTAAAGATCACCCCACGGCATTTGCTCGCCAGAAATGTCAACTACCCTCCCCACTAAGCACATACCCTTCTACAGAAATAAAACAAAACAGCAGGTCTCTGCAACACAGTGTCTGGTACATCAAAGCATTTAGGAAACTAAAGCATTTGGTTTTCACACCCCTCTCCCCTTCCTCTTTCCTCTATGGCAGGCAAACTATAAATGCATACCGAGCCTGACAGTGGTGCAACTACCCAGTCCTTTGGATAGTTGTACTCAGGACTGATATAACAATTGTTGAGGTAAAGTATGTGAAATGTACATGGAGCACAAAATGTTAATACTTCTGTAATTTTAACACCAGTACATGATCCACTTAGTCTTCTGGCTTGTTGCATGGCTTGTTCACTGCAAGCTTAAATGGGCAATTTAGAGGTGAAAGACACTCTTTTTCTAGGTACCTGATTAAAATAATCTTGTTGCTGATGCAAGAATGGAAGTCAGTTTCCATCCCTCTCTATCTCCTTGAATGCCTCGTCAGACTCAATTGTGAAAAGGCCCTGGCCTCCCTGGGGCCTGAAATCACTAGCCGATGTTGTTACCAATGCTCCCTCTAAGCTATGGAGTCCTGTGAGCAAAAATTCTACTTTGTGTGCTACTGGCATTAAAGTTGCTGTCGGATGGGTTCCGTGGGCTTCGGGCAGGGGCTCTTCAGGGGTCCCCCTCCCTCCCTGCCCATGCCTCAGACTCCCAGCGCCTTCATCATTTGAAAACGGCTCTCTGCTTCCTCTGATTCATGCACCCACACCGTCAGTGTTACTGGATTCACGTTTTGAAGCACAGCTTCCAGGATCTGGCTGTTAATATTGCTCCACTAACATGGTTTCAGGCCATCCCTGGATCTTGGAGGCGTACCTTTTGAACTCTTCGGAGTACTCTCTCACGGAGTGGGCCCCTTGCTTCAACACTTGCAGGCAGTTCCGAGCCTTTTCGATCCCTTTTGGATCCTCATATTGCCGCCGCAGTGCCCACATGAACGTCTGGACATCCCTCAGCTCAGGGGCTTGCATGTTGTTGAGTGCCACGAGCCAGTCAGCCACTTGCTAATGTAGATTCTCCCCAATGTAGTCCACACGCTGTTCATCAGGTGGAAACAGGTGGCCCCAGTCCCTCAGGAACCTTCGCACCTGCAGGGTAAAGAGAGTTGCATGCAGCTCACGAGCCGCAGCTTGGCCACCCCTGATCTATGGTGTGGCCTCATTTGGAATACTATGTACAGTTCTGGTCACTGTATCTCCAAAAGGACATTGCAGAGATGGAAAAAGTACAAAGGAGGGCAACCAAGATGATTGGATGGACACCTTCCCTACGAGGAAAGGCTGAAGAGTTTGGGACTTTTCAGTTTAGAGAATAGACGACTAAGGGGGGGGACGACACATGATGGGGGTTTATAAAATCATGCATGGGAGAGTTAACAAAGAGAAATTTTCCCCTTCTCCCAAAATACTAGAACTGAAGCTAATGGGCAGTAGGTTCAGGATGGACAAAAGGAAATACCACTTTACACATTAAAATATACAATTTACTGCCAGATAATGTAGTGATGGCCACAGGAATAAACAGCTTTAAAGGATATTTGTTATGTCGTGGGTTGCCGCATGGATAAACGACAGATGACGATGTAGTGCATAGCACGCTTTATTAGGCACACAACAAGAACACTCACCAATGGCCGGCAGGCCAACTATATACACAGCCAGGGGACCACCCCTGGGTCCCATTGGCGGGTTTGAATTTCCCGCCACGGTTCCCATTGGTTCCCCCAGTGGAGGGACCAGGATCCTAGTCCCCATTGTTGTCCTGGACTGAAGCTCAGGCGTGTGCGCTGGCCTCCGGTGGCGGTCAGCGGACACTACAATATTAGACAGATTCACGGAGGATAAATCTATCAATGGCTACAAGCCATGGTGACTGAGGGGAAACTCCACATTGAGAGGCACTAAACCTCTGAATTTCGGAGCCAGGAGGCAAAATCAGGGGAAGGCCTCAGCCTCTATGCACTGTTGTTGGCTGTCCAGAGGAACTGGTTGGCCTCTGTGTGTGACAGGATGCTGTACCAGATGGACGTTGGTCTCATCCAGCAGGGCTCTTCTTTTGGAATTTCCAGTAATTAAGGCATTCCCAAAACTCTTGTGTCTTATTTCTAGAGTTGTTAGATTAATCAGGAACAAAAATAATACATGCTTATGGGCATCAGTTTTGGCTTTGCCACAGGTGCAAGGCCACTGACATTTCAAGAGGATTGTGAATCTCCTTTATCTCTTTTATCCTGGAGCTGCAGGTCCCTGCAGGAGAGCAAGTGACCCACAGAGGCAGCCTCCTGGGCCATCAGTTCTGCCTTGAATGCCTCCAGCAACTAAGGAGTGACCATAATGTCCAATCATGCTGATTCTGAACATCGTAGAACTTGCAATAGTAGCCATCTGGCAACAAGTAAAGTCTGGATGATGTTCTGCAATGTGCTGAGAGGGGAATTACAGTTGGCGGTCCCAGATTACACTGAATAATCCAGAGGTTTATTCTAATTAAGCTGGTATGCCACATTCCTACACAGGGCTGTTCCCCAAGAGGAACCATAGTCTGGAAACGATTAATGACATGCCCAATTACATTGAGGGAGGAGGGAGGGAGCGAGAGAAACTGCAGGGAGGCTGTTTCTTCCAAGGGGAGAAAGAGTCTGGTCACATCTGATGGCAACAGCAGAGCTGGGCTGAGACAAGCCGGCAGAGTGCAGACTAGGCTGCGCTAGCAACACCCGCCTGGCCTGGCGCCAGCAGAGACTAGCCAGCCAAGGAGGAGGAGGCCAGCCAGCAGTCTCTCATTCCCGTGGTTGCTGACTGCCGGCCACCCTGGCATCCCACTGTTTGCCCTGCTTCCAGCCACGGAGGGAGGCAGGCAGCACCAGGCAAGAGACCTGCAGGAGAAGGGAATAGGCTAGCCAGTGTTAGTTACCAGGTGGCCCATTTTGGCGGGTGGCTCCAGCCAGTGTTAGTTACCTACCAGGTGGCCCATTTTGGCGGGTGGCTGTCCTCTTTGGGGCTCTTTTTAAAAAACTTATGCAAAAGTCCTCTTTTGGGGTTGGAAGGTTAGGAGCATTCCTAGTTAGTAGCAATCCCCAGCTTAAATACTAGGGGTATTTAAATGAGATTTGTCACACTTGTGTGAAGTAGTCAGCCAGGAAATACGTCCTCTTTGGTAAGCCTAAAGATTTAGCAGTTTTACAGTGCAGTTCTAACAAAGAAAGTTGCACCTATTGACTTAAGTGGATTGAGAAGGGTGTGACAAGGTTTAGGTCTGCAGTGTTAATCCGCATTCTCACACAAATTGCTGTTCCTGCCGTGCCTTGCTGTAGGTCCCGCGGGGCCGCCTTTGGCAGCATGGCTCTTCTCTGTCAGATGTTGCTAAAGATTCTGTTCTGCTCTGGCTTTTCCATTTACTGTCCTGTCAGATGGGAATCCCATGCGTCCCATTTCCAGAGTCTCCCCCACAATGTACAAACAGTCTCATTGTAGTCCATTTTCATGATGACACACTAGCAGAAACGAGCATAATGATAGTTTTTGAAAATCCCTGTATGCAAGTGAAACAAAAGAATGACAAGCGCCTGTTTCCTCCCCCCCCCCACACCACAAGTGTCCTTTAATTAAACATTTCCTGGCTTTGTTTCCCAATTGCTGTTGAAAAATAATGGGGAAGGGACTGTGTTTGAGGATATTTTAAAATATCAGTTTAACCAGGAAATGTGGTGTTGCCAACCAGGTGAACAAGCCAAGCACCCCGGCCCAGCAGCACTAAAAATGCCTTCACTCATCCACACATGGATGCCTGTCAGGACAATCCCTTTTAATGCCAAAATGTCACCGCATAGTAGGTATGAAAACAAAGAAAGGGAAAAAACGTTTCTTCCACATGGAGGTTTTACTCTGGTTTGGCATCCAAACTAGAGTGGGTTTTTGTGTGTGGAATATCTGCACAATGTTGCCCTCTGTAATCTTTTTGGATTTCCCCCAACTTTGATATATTTTTCACAAACTTAGTTTGATATGGTCTTTTTGGGAAGAGTTCAATCAAAGCTCCATTGCTCACCATGTGGAGAGGAAGATTTTTAAGTGGATTTTTAAAGGGCCCACCCACACAGGCACCATATCCCTTGCCTCAACGAAGGGCTTTTTCGGGGCTAAAAAAACCCTGGCAATTGCTAGATAGCTATAGCACTAAAACATTATACCACCCTAGTAGTTCCTCTGAATACCCAGCTTTCATTTTAAAAGAGAGCAAGACTAGCCCTTTGTTATGGAGATATAAGGGGAAAGGTGCACCCCTTATATCTCTGCAGTGAAAAGGACTAGAGACTCTTTTTAAAATGAAAGCTGGGAATTCAGAGGAACTGAATTATACCAGTACTAGGAAAAAGGTCTGTTGTGGAAATAAATACAACGGCCTCTAGAAAGAGGCTCTGGGCAGCTGCCCCGGCCTTGGACACTCAGTGTCAATTTGCTGTGACGATCTCAGCAGGGTATAATGACACTGAGCCCACCATTTTCTCCAGAGGAACTGATCTCTGCTACCTAAAGAACAGTTGTAATTTTGACTGATCTCCAGCCCTCACCTAGAGATTGGCAACGATGGTTCCCCAGAAGGGAATAGTTGGTTTGGAGGGTGGAGTCTATGGCTTTATACCTGTCCGAGGTCCCACGCCTCCTGAAACCTCACCCTCTCCAGGCTCCATCCCTCGCATCTCCAGGAATTTCCCACCTGGAGTTGGCAACCCTATCTCCTTCCCAGCCAATCATCAACCTGCCTTTATTTCCCCCTCACCCTTCAACTTTCCACCCCTTCAGACACCTGCAGCCTCTCCCGTGCTCTGAAGCCCTGACTGCTGCGTCACATTGGCTGTCATACGGGGGCCACCTCAGCATTTTCTCCAGGGGAACTGATCTCTGCCATCTGGAAAGCAGTTGTAATTCTGAGTGATCTCTTGCCCTCACCTGGAGATTGGACACATTTTACCTCAGAACAGCAAAACTGCTTAGAATGTTAGAGGCAAAACCCAATATGCAAACGACCTCTGTGTTCCGAGGCAGAGGCCAATGAGGCTGCATATGCAAATACCCTCAGTGTTCTGACTGGCTATGGGGGGGAGAGGAATGTTGGAGGCAGGACTCAGGCAAAGCAGCCAGTGGATAGGGAGACCCTCTGAATGACAGATCAGAGAGCAAACTCATTTTGGAGCGTGTGGATTGTTCTAGAGAAGTGCCACCACCATTCGGCTTTTATTTATAAGAGAGATAGTATGATAACGTTATGATGCCATAGCAAGTAATGATTTTTTAAAAAATTTAAATTACTAATTTTTTAAAAAGCCCTCCAATGGGGGGGGGGATGGTGGACCTCCTGGGTGCGGAGGCAAGGGAAGTGTGCGTGCGTGTGTGTGGGGGGACTGCCATGTGGACACTCTGTTGCTTCTGCATTCACAGCACTAAAAAGAGCGACACCAAATCATTGCTAAGTGGAAGCAACCTTCAAAAAAACCAAAAACAAAACATTAGCATGTAATGTACCAATTTTAATGTTATTTAAACTCTACTAAAAATGAGTGAGTGAATTATTACACTTCCAGACTAAATGGACAAGGTGAAACCTGTCCAGGGGATCAGGCTTAAGTTGGTACTGGAGACAAGTAGATGGCAGAAGTTTATTGCAGCTAGCCTGGGTTTCAATATTTAATCATTTTTTAATGAGTATGAATGACCTGGATTATAGGACTCCATTTTAATTCAGGTTCCCTTCATTGTCTTTGCAAGAGCTGATTTTGTATGAAAGGCAATGCTGTGATTGATCTCAGAGGAAATTAATCTAGTCTACAGTCATTTCCCAAACTTGCCATTTCCATCACCCCCTTTAAAGGCTCTGGGCTCCCCCGCTAGCCTTTCTTCTAACGGAAACTTGGAAATTCACCATCCAACCCACCCTGTGCACCAAACCAGGATTTACTCAGGACACCATTTTCTTACCATGCACAGCTGGTCTAAAGGTGTTGCTAGTAAACCAGGCAGCTCCTGAAATGTCCCCCCAACTTGTCCTATCCCCCACATCTGCCACCAGAGCATATCCTTTTCTGAAAATCTGGCATTAAGGATAAAAAACATTTAAAAATTCACTGGGAAAGAAAAATGCATCTAGTCTCTATGATATTACCCCCCCCACCACCACTGTGGTCCTTTTGCGTGAGCAAATATTGCTCGAAATGAACCCAACCATAGAGCGTTACAAGTAATAAGTTGTCTCAGCTGGATTCACTTGGAACGATGCTTTAATGTTTTTGCCCAGAGAGCCGTTTTGCAAGTGGGAGAGGCTCATGAATGAAACTGTCAGACCAGATGAGGCTGATCAGCCTTAGGAATACATCCTTCCACAGGCATCTCTGGTTGGCTTTAAACCACATTCCTTTCCTTTTACTGGGGATGGGGACTGTGTGTGTGTGAGCATGACTCCAAGTGACAAGTGGAGCTGTTCAGCACCACAGGGGGTCCGTCTGTCCAGTTCACATCAGGATGTTGAGTGATAGGCAAGGGGAGGGGTGGGAAAGGGGGCTGGAGCACACAGAGCTAAGATGACTCAAAAGGAAGGAACTGCCATTATCTCTGGGAGCGTGAGCAAGAGACAACACACTGACTGAGCTGGGCATGAGCCAGATGTGCCTAACGCTTTGTGGAGGAGAAGGAGGGTCACAAATGAGCTGAGAGACCTGGACAGAGTCCCCACCCCCTTCTGGAGTTAGGAAGGCACTTTGGTAACGCGGACCCAGCTCAGTGAAGGACTGCTCAGGATCAGATCTCAACACAGCCTCCTTCTTCCAGAGCAGGCATGGAGGCCAGCAATGACAGTGACAACCATTCTTCCCTCTACTGTGACTACATTGAATGGAGTTCATCAAAGGTCCTAATTCCTATCATTTATGTGCTGGTTTTCATACTAGGCACCGCTGGCAATGGTCTGGTGCTATGGACCATATTCTGGGGAGGCCAGGAGAAACGACGATCGGCGGATACATTCGTTGCCAACCTGGCAGTGGCTGACCTGACCTTTGTGGTTACCTTGCCACTCTGGGCTACCTATGTCATCCTGGACTACCACTGGGCCTTTGGCTCTTTTGCCTGCAAACTCAGCAGCTATCTGGTTTTCGTCAACATGTATGCCAGTGTCTTCTGCCTCACGGGGCTCAGCTTTGACCGCTATTTGGCCATTGTCCGGCCCATTGCCAATGCCAAACTCAGGTCAAAAGCTAGTGGGCTTTTGGTGACCATCACTCTCTGGGCCTTGGCAGCTCTTCTGGCCTTGCCAGCCATGATATTCCGGAGCGCAGGAGCACTCAATGGGGAGACCAAAGTGACGTGCTTCATGGATTACTCATGTGTGGCTTCCAATGAAACCGAGGCAGCCTGGGAGGCAGGGCTAGGCTTGTCCTCCACCTTAATGGGCTTTGTGGTGCCATTTGCCATTATGCTGACCTGCTACTACTTTATTGCCCGAACCATCGCCAGCCACTTCCGAAAGGGGCGCAGCGAAGGACTGAGGAAGAGGAAGCGTCTGCTGACAATCATCATTGTCTTGGTGGCCACTTTTGCGGCGTGTTGGCTCCCTTATCATCTGGTGAAGACCGTCTATATGCTGATGGATTGGGAAGTGATGCCCTTGTCCTGTGGGGTCCATGCCTTCCTGAGCAACCTCCACCCTTACTGCACGGGCTTGGCCTATGTGAACAGTTGCCTCAACCCCTTCCTCTATGCCTTCTTTGATCCCCGCTTCCGACAGGCCTGTGCTGCCATCCTCTGCAGCAGCTCCTCAGGGCACTTCGTGGGTGCCGCTGGGAACAAGTCGGCCAGCTATTCCTCTGGCCATAGCCAGAACCATTCAGGGAAAGTTGGGGAGCCACAGAGGGAGAAGCAGAGCCCAGACAGTCAAGAGACTCTGCTCCGAGGGTAAAAGGAAGACACCAGCATCCAACCATGAAGGACTTTAGGTATAGTAAACTCTTGTATTTCACTCAGCTCTTCCATGTCTTTCTCCTTCTAATGTTATTTTATTACTCAGTTTCTCTACTGACTTCGGTCACAGGACAGTCTGTTTTCATTTGACTCTTGTTGTCCTTTCTCTCATTCCACTCTGTCCGGGAGCAGGCCCCCCCCCACCCTGAGCAGACAAGAGCCAACCCTGGACTCACCCAGGATGCCCACTTGGGAGCTCACAGGGCCAGCAACAGGGAAGCTCACTAGGAGAGTGGCAACAAGGGGTGCAAAGGCTGCAAAAGCAGCAAGCCAGTATGGAAAGGCTGCTGGCAGTTTAGACAGGGCAAGGGGAAGGGGAAAGAGGCTGCAGGAGCTGCCCAAGATTCCCTTGTGTCCCATGAGACTGCTAGTTCTTGTGGACTTCAAGGGAATTGACTGAGCATGTGCAGCTTCATAAGGGGCTTAGAAGCAGGCCAGGGAGGAGATGGTTGGGTTCCAAGCTTGTCAAGAGAGGCCCAGTGGGGGGGAGGAGGAGGAGGAACTTGTATGCCCAAGAAGAAGAGGGAGTGATGGATAAGGGAGAAGCTGAGGGCAGGAGCATGGAGTAGGCTTTCCAACTCCAGGCCGGAAAATTACTGGAGATTTGACAGAGATGGAACCTTGAGAGAGCAAGGTTCGGGGAGTGGAGGGACCTCTATGGAGCATAATGCCATAGAGTCCACCCTCCAGGGCAGCCATTTTCTCTAGGGGCACCGCTCTCTGCCACCTGCAGATCAGGCATAGTTCTAGGAGATCTCCAGGCCCCACTTGGAGGTTGGCAACTCTAGAGGCTGAGGCCCCTGTAACCCACACACTCCTTCCTCTAGCTGGGTTGCTTGTTCTAACTTTATCACGAGACCTTTGTAATTAAGGACTATCCTGCTGTGCCAGGCTAACTTAAGCTCCCTAGGAAAAATTAGAGCTGGTTCTTTGTTTGGGGACTTCGAAATCCAGCTATTGTGCTGGCTAGTGCTGTAGCCTTGACCTGGATGGCCGAGGCTGGACTGACCTCACCAGACCTCAGAAGCTAAGCAGGTTCACCCCTGGTTAGTACTTGGATGGGAGACCGCCCAGGAAGTCCAGGGTTGCTATACAGAGTGCAGGCAATGACAGACCACCTCTGAACGTCTCTTGCCTTGAAAACCCTACAGGGCTGCCGTTAAGTCAGCTGCAACTTGGTGGCACTGCCCCTCACCCTCACAGCGCTGCAATGTAGATCCAGCAGGCATTTGCTGATGCGCATGTGAAGTTAGTCTCTCTGTTCTTCTGTTGCCCATCTGTAGAGGTAGAGAACAGCGCTTCTCACAGGCATTGTGTGTAACTGTCTGACATTATGGAAGTAGCATGTCACTGTGTGTGTGTGGAAGAGGAGCCCAGGAATCTTGGCCAGCCGTGTTGGAGTCCAGGAGCACTTCAGAGACCAGCACGGTTTTCAGGGGCGAAGCTGCATTCAAGAGTCTGATGAAGAGAGCTTGGACTCCGCTCTACTGCAGACCAACACAGTTCCCTCTGAAGGCAGGAATCTCGGGAAATTTAAAAGTATCTGCATTGTACTATGGAACAG
>NW_015166464.1:22498-28994 GCF_001447785.1 Gekko japonicus | reverse complement strand
GTGTGTGTGTGTGTGTGTGTGTGTGTGTGTAAGTCATGGTTGACTTCTGGCCACCCCTAGCAGGGCTTGAATGTTTCAGAGAGGTGGCCTACTATTGCCTGCCTCCTCTGCCTCTTGGTCCTAGTACTCCTTGGAGGTCTCCCATCCAAACACTTGCCGGGGTCGGCCCTCCTGAGCTCCCGAGGTCTGAGGAGGTGGGGCTTGCCTGGTTCTATCCAGGTCAGGGCACCATACTTACCACTGTAGCCTCTGGCAAGGACTACAAGCTCAGGATGGGTTATCATCTGTTTCTTTGTATTTACACCAAACACTTAAAAATCTGACTAACTTTCTAAGTGGTTCTCTGTAACTGGTTGGTGCTTAGAATGCTTGTCTCAGAAACCTTTCCACCCAGTGCACCTGCTTTCTTCTTTTTGTTGTCAACAGACATCTGGAGAGGCTGGCACTTTGTGGCTCACAATTGCCCTGTTCCTCAGATGGGAAGAAGTGATCACAGCTCCAAAAACAGGTGCTTTGAAGATAACCGCACCAGGGCCATGGTGGTCTAGGAGTCCCATTCTTCCTGTGGAGAGACAGCCCTGATAAGATCCACTGGAACAGATATATGACTGCGTGTTTAAAAGTCTTTCTTCTCTCCTTTTTCCTTCCCCCTTCAGCCTTTTCCTACTTGTTTCCTGCTGTGTGGAATACCCTGCGGTGTCCCTTTTCCACAGGGGTGTTTAAGCAGCAGAGTCTTGTTTGTTTTTCAGTGACAACCCCCTCATTTCTTTAACTCTTTTCCATAAGGGAGCTGGTTTCTCCTACAATGTGAGGAAATGTATATAACTGCTCCTTTTGGCAGTTAATATTAGTATTTGCTTGGGCAATAAGGAATTCCTCTTTGAGAGAGAAAGAACCAGTTGTCTCTTGACTGAAGTGTACAGCCATGTAGCACATTGCTTCGGTGGGAAGGTAACAGCATTCCGTGCGACCATGGAAACGCCCTCGGACAACGCTGGCTCTTTGGCTTGGAAACGGAGATGAGCACTGCCCCCTAGAGTCAGATTCAACTAGGTTTTGAGCAAGGGAAACCTTTACCTTTTTTTAAGGTTTTTAGGTGTGGATTTTTGAAACCCGTGCATAATATGTGTTTATTAAACAGGGGACATGGCACAAAAGTGGACATTTTTTTCCAGTTGCTCCCTACTTGGGTTGCCAGCCTCCAGGAGGGGCCTGGAGTCCTCCCAGAATTACAACGGATCTCCGGACTGCATGGAACAGTGTTCGCTTGGAGGGAATGGCTGCTTCAGAAGGCAGACCCTTTGGCCTCATATTCCCGCTGCTCCTCCCCAGCCGCTGCCTCCACATTTCCTGGGAACCTATAGCCGCCCCCCACACACACACGCTAAATAGTTTATAGCCTAATGATTTTTTTGGGGTAAAAAATAACTCTTCTGTAAAACACCCCGTTTATTTTATTTTTTAATTTCGGCAAAACAACATTTATATAAAACTTTTGATGGACTTTAACCTTTTGATAAATGCTTCAGAACAGTTTTAACAACAAAATACTTTGTTTAAAATAAAGTATAACAAACCTAGAAATGCAAATGTTTCCATTCCGACCCAACTGAAACTGTGTTGTTGTTTTTTATATTGACTGGGTGTATTCGAGATCTCATGAGGGCTCATCTAATGTGCTGTCTTTCCTGGGATAGTTTAGATAAATCTGTATGCCCCTTGCAGGGAACTGTTAACTCCCCCTTGCATGCATTGTAAATCAACTGCAACCCTGTTCAAACAGTAGAAACTGCTGACTGTAATCCAGCATATACATCTAACGGAACTGAGTGCAAAAACCTCTCTTGGGTTGCTCCACTTTGGGCTGGGAGTAAGAGGTTCCATGTGAGAATGATGCTCTCGCATTAATAAAAACAGAAAGCTAAAGACTCCCCCACCCTCACATGTCACTCAAAATACCTTTGAGCCTCCCTCTGCCTTTTGTGTGTAAGTGTGAATCTAGGTCAGAAAACAGGAGAGAGCACTTTTAAAGCCATTGTGGGTTTTACATCCGTTGTATTGAGACAAGGGCCAGCTTTCTTCTCGCTTCAGAGAAGGCTCTTTTCATGCCCTGCTGACTCACACTGGTATGCAGACACTGAGCTCAGCAGATTGCACGGGATGAGCTGTGCAGGATCCACAATGGGGGACGTGGACAAGGGAAGGAAGCACTGCTGACTTGTACTTCAGACCCTTCCCTGAAAAGGCTGAGCACTGGACGTTTCCCTTGTTTTTGGTAGCGGAAAATAGCAACAATAGTATGGTGAGTGGTGGGGGAACACAGCCCCTTGGCACATGGACTCGAGCTCATGGTCTGAACCATGGAAGCCTGACGGTGATTGGAATGATCAGGGTCACACTTCGGAGGGGAAGGGCGACTGTCATTTTTATACCAAAGTTTGATTAATCACATGCTTTTGGATGAACTCTTAGTAGCTACCCAGAGGAAACATTGATGTGGTACTGAAAAAAACATTAAGAGGGCAAACACACAAAGAGGCAGAGGAAAATGTGGGTGAAGAGAGGCAGAAACTGGGAAGACAAATTGTGGGTGAAAGGCAGGAAGGGAGGTGCTGAAAACAGTGAGAGGGCAGGTCTAGAATTCAAGAATAATAGAGAAATACGCCTTCTTAGCACATTTCTCTGATTGCTTAGTGGCCACAACAGCCCCTCCCCAACCCCACCAAAAGTTGGGCTTCAGTATGCTTGCCAACTCTGGCTTGGGAAATTCCTGGAGATTTAAGGGTTGTGCCTGGGGTAGGTGGAGTTGGGGGGGGAGTTCAGTGGTGAGGTTTAAAAATACAAATACAATACCTTTATTGGCATAAGAGATAAAGTACAGCATGCAGCATAAAGCCTCAAGATAGCCGGGGGGGGGGAGCACATTCCGAATTGCCTTAATGTGAGCCTCTCCTTCTAGATACCTCATTTAAAAAATTGCTACGGGTTCAAGAATTTCTATATTATGAGAAGACAATAAAGAAATGGTTTTATACTCATCAGACTGGCCCAAAAGGGGGTCCATCACAGGTTCAATGTAAGCAACATGGATGTCATAGTGAAATTTACAGTACAAAAGCACATGCCCAATAGATTCAATTTCCCCCATCCCACATGGGCACAATCTATCTTTGTAGGGAATTTTCTTGAACCTTCCCGATAAAACAGCTGAGGGAAGGACGTTGAAGCGAGCTCGCATGAAAGCCCTACGAAGATGGGGCTGAATCAGTCTTGCCAGATGACCCGAGGAAATGTGGCTGAAAGAGAGTCCCGTACTCAAGGGAGAGCAGTGTCTGTGCGCAAAAGTCTTCTCAGATCTTGCACCTCTATATCAAGGAGTCTTTGTTTGAGTAAGGAAAAAGCCTTCTGCTCAGACAGAAGTACCAAGTCATCAAAACTAAAGCCCGTTATAGAATTTCCCCCCTTTATATTAATCAACCAAGTCGATAGATGGGATTCTGTTAACATGTGTACCACAAGACTGTTTGGGGCACATCTAAAAGGAAGGCGCAGCCAAAATTTAAAGGTTATGGTCCATGCCATAGTAATTAACCGTCTTTGGGTTGTCTCCAGGCACATAGCTGCATATGGTACGCAGGGTGGTAGCCCCAAGATTTTCTTCAGGGACTTTGATTGAACACGTTCTATCACTTCATTGCAAGCTGAGACCCAAACTGGGATACCGTAAAGCAGTTTGGCAGGTATTTTATGGTTAAATACTTTAAGAGCAGTGGGAATATATTGATGTCCTTTGGTGTAAAAGAAACGGGCAATAGCAAGGGCATTATTAGTTGATGACTTGACTGCTTCTTTGATATGTGTAGCCCAACTGTTAGTATAATGGAAATAAATGCCCAGATATCTAAGGCTTTTAACTTGTTCAATTCCCCCCCCATATAATCCAGTTAATTGGCTTCCAGCTTTTCTCGAAGACAATCATTTTGGATTTATCAAAGTTAAGGGACAATGTGTTCTTATTGCAATAGGCAAGAGCTTGTGCAAGCATCTTTTTCATCCCAATTTCTGAGAGAGAGAGCAGGACAGTGTTGTCCGTGTACAAAAGTAATGGGACATGCCTCTCACCTAGTTTGGGACAATGGCCATCAATACTCCTCATAAAGGGGTCCAAATCATTTAAGAAGAGGTTAAATAGAGTTGGCGCAAGAATGCATCCCTGCTTAACTCCCACGTTAATGGGGATCTTAGCTGTTAGGTCCCCCTCCTTTGAATATCTAATCTGACAGGTATTTCCGGAATACAGATTTTTGATCAGGAACAGCAGTCGTTTGTCTATCCCCATATCTCCTAATTTTCCCCACAAAATATCCCTGGGCACCGAGTCAAAGGCACCCTTGAGATCCAGGAAAGCTGCATATAATTTCATACCCTTTCCTGATTTGTATTTATTAATTAAGTGGTTAAGGACAATGCAATGATCTAAAGTTGACTTGCCCTGGCAAAACCCAATCTGCTCTATCCCCAGAACTTGCTGCTCTAATATCCAAGACTTAAGCTTAGTAGCCAGATGTTTGGCATAGAGCTTCCCAATGATGGACAAAACACTTATTGGTCTATAGTTACTTGGGAGCTGGCAATCTCCCTTTTTGAAGATCGGTACTATTATAGCATTTTCCCAGTCATCCGGTATTTGACTGGTCTTACCTATAGCAGTGAATAAGTGAGGTGATATCACTCTAGGACCTCTGTTTCTCCTGGTTTCTATGGTAAACTACAGAGTCCTCCCACTAAATTTGTCATCTCCTCCAGTGGAACTAATCTCTCTAGTCTGGGGAACAATTGTAATTCCAGAAGAACTCCAGGCCCCACCTGAAGGCTGTAGCAACCCGAGCTGCAGTGTTAGGAAAGCCAAGTAATGAACAAATATACACTGCAAGAAGCTTCTGTAAATTAATGTGTTCTGTTTATAATTAACATTCTATAAAGTGTATTGTTAAGTTTGATGAAACTTTGAGGAACTCCCCCATATTTAGGAGTTGAATAGGAGACAGAATTCTAAGTCTGTTGTTCAACCCCCCCCCCCATAGGATTGTGGTGACAACAAAAGCTGTACCTCATGGAAATTTCCCTTACCTGGCAAAGGGAAGATAAAACTAGTAAAATAGATTTCTAAAGGTCTACCAGAGAAGCAACACATACACTTTTTGGAGTGAAGGCAAAGGAAGAAATGGACAAATATGGTCCCATAACAGTTTATAAAACTGTTATTGGCAGAATCCAATCCTGCTTATGTGTGCGGACAAAAGCAGTTTTGGCAGGATAGTTAGAAACAGAGGAACAATTCTGTACCAGTGCCTATTTGCCCCTGAGGTCCCCAAGGCCGTGCCCATGGGCAGCATGGCACCCGCTGACACCTCTCTTGGCATTTGCCAGTAGTTTTAGAAAGTGGGCAGGGCTTCTGATTGTGCCAATCTTTAAAAAAAGTTGCTTTGGCAGCAGCTGTCACCACAGCACAAAGATCCAACCATCTGCCCCATATAGCTGGGGCAGATGTCGCCCAATGGAAGCTGGGGGAACATTCTTCCTAGTGTCTCCGTTGTAAACAATCTGCCGCCAATGTATGGATGTTGACCATCTCGGATTTTTATGGAAATCAATTAGCACCAAATTTTATGTTAGATATATTGTTTTATTATGCTGTTGTTTGTACGTATTTTTAACTTTTGTAAGCCGCCCCGAGCTGAATACTGGATGGGGCGGGATATAAATCCCAAAATAAATAAATAAAAATAAAAATCCCCACTGTCTGACTGCAGGTATAGTAGGCTGTATAACAGGAAAAGGGTGAGAAACAGACTTTGAAATGGTGCCTCATCATGGTGCCACCCCCTGAAACTCTGATCTATTGTGGGAGCTTTTAAAGAGGACAACATTCAAGAACTTCCATTAACAAGCATGTTCACATGAAGCCTTGTTCCTCACACCTACAGGGAACGGGTAGCTTCAGTTCAGATACATAGTTCTCAGCTCTGCATCAGTGCCTCCTTGATAGTCCTCACTCCTGACTTTCAGTCTTCGTCATGCCACTGCTGGGTTCTCTCCCACTTGTGTTGTCCAGGCGATCTAATTAATTTCTCCTACTGGACCGTCATAAATGCATTCCACATTTCTTGGGATCTAATATCAGACCTTTGTTAATACGTACTATATTTTTTAATTTTTCAGAATATGTTGGGAGGTACTTGTTTATTAAGCACACTTATAACATGCCTTTTCATCCCAAAGAATCTTCAAGGCACGTGGCAACAAATTGAAAAACCAATGAAATCTCAAAGCATAACACAAAGTCATAAACATTTTGAATGGAATATCTTTGCAGGGAAATGCTAGAAGACTGCAGTAATAATAATGATAATGATAATGATGATGATGATAATGATGATGATGATAATGATAATGATGATGATGATGATGATGATGATGATAATGATAATAATAA
>NW_015166464.1:20870-22457 GCF_001447785.1 Gekko japonicus | reverse complement strand
TAATAATAATAATAATAATAATAATAATAATAATAATAATACTTTCCATTTATTAATCGCTTTCCCCAGTGGGCTCAATTTGATTCATTCGACATGCACACAAATATAATTGACTGATGAATGGGTTGATATAGTAGTATCAGTGAAGATGACACTTTACTATGTTCTCTTTGCTTACTTGAGGAACACTCTCAGAAATTTATTTTGGGACTCAGTTGTGCCAAAGCAGTGAATTCTGTTGTGATGTCCCACATGGTCAAGGGGCTTCATCCTAGTCACAGATCCCCTATTTGTTCACATTGGTAATACAGAAAATGTCAGAACCAGTGCAGAATGTGCAGTCTGGATAATATATTTCCTGTGGCTAGTGGATGGGTGCCCCTTTTCAGGGCCAACAGCAAGCAGGTCCAAACACACTCTCCTGAAAAGACTGTTTTATTGGAATACTGGTCTGTTGCCAAGTGGTACAGGTACATTGTCAGGAATAACGATTAGTGCAAGGGGATCCATACATATACTCTGATGCTGCATCTAGCTAAGCAAATGAAATCCAAGCGCGCGTGGGGCAATTCTCCCGGCAGGATATTACATCATTTATTATTTATTTATTTATTAATCAGATTTATACCCCGCCCTCCAAGTAGGGCTCAGGGCGGCTAACAGGCAAAAGTATTTGCAACAATAAAACATAGTTCTCAAAGTTAAAAACAGTAAACATTTAAAAACCAATCCTAATACAAATTAATTTAATTTAAATTTAAAGTGCTCATTGATCTTCACATCCAAAAACTCCAAAAGACTCCAAAAGATGACGGTCCAGTCCAGAGGTTCCCCAAAATCATTCTATGGTTTATTCAATCAGATAAGTAAGGTGTTTAAATGTTCAAAAAGTTCCAGTATTTCCGATGTTTCCTTCCTTCCCAAGGCCTCTTCCACTCCCCATGATGGGGGGGGCGGGAGGCGGCAGCCCCTACTTGAAGGCCTGGTGGAAGAGCTCCGTCTTGCAGGCCCTGTGGAACTGCATCAGGTCCCGCAGGGCCCGGATCTCCTCCGTGAGCTCATTCCACCAGGTAGGGGCCGCCACCGAGAAGGCCCTGGTCCTGGTAGCGACCAATTTTGCATCTCTGGGGCCCAGTACAGTTAGTAAGTTTTGGGCCCCAGACCGTAGTGCTCTTGGGGGAACATACGGGGTAAGGCGGTCCCTCAGGTAGGCTGGACCCAGACCATGTAGGGCTTTATAGGTAAGAACCAGCACTTTGAAGCGAATTCGGTACGCTATTGGCAACCAGTGCAGCGCTTTCAGCACAGGCTGAATGTGGTCCCTCCTAGAGAGACCCATTAACAGCCTGGCCGCAGCATTCTGCACCAGTTGCAGCCTCCGGATTTGCGACAAAGGCAGCCCCATGTAGAGAGCGTTACAGTGGTCTAACCTCGAGGTGACCGTCGCATGGATCACTGTGGCCAGATCATCTCACAGGCACCAAAGGCACCCCGTCGAAGGTCGGGAGAGGAAGCCCCAAACCTGTCCCGGCCCGACTCAGGCCCAGGACCTCCATCTTCACCGGGTTTAGTTTCAATCTGCTCAGC
>NW_015166464.1:20547-20715 GCF_001447785.1 Gekko japonicus | reverse complement strand
ACGCCCTCTGATGGGTCTTCAGAGCCCTGGGAGGGAACCACGGCAACCGGCATCAACACCTTTGAATTTGGAACCTTCCCTCCAACTGCCGCCTCCAGCAGGTTCTATGGAAGGGCAGCAAAGGCCTTT
Source organism: Gekko japonicus (assembly GCF_001447785.1). Taxonomy (NCBI): domain Eukaryota; kingdom Metazoa; phylum Chordata; class Lepidosauria; order Squamata; family Gekkonidae; genus Gekko; species Gekko japonicus. Next base: position 20,586 of record NW_015166464.1, on the reverse strand, counting down.
TTTTTCTAAATAATCACACTAACAGGGGCCAGAGGACTG
>NW_015166464.1:19021-19234 GCF_001447785.1 Gekko japonicus | reverse complement strand
TAAGATTCAAAGTCTCCCCATCTCTCACCCAGGTCTCGGTCATGCACACCAGGTCCGCCAGATGTCCCGTCACAAAGTCACGCAGGACTGTGACTTTGTTGTTAATGGACCTGGTGTTGCACAACACCAATGACGGAGGGGGTATTCCAACCCCGGCCCCACTGCCAGCCACCCTCAGGATGGGCCAAAGGCTGGAAGGACACCGAGCTCTCT
>NW_015166464.1:6167-18839 GCF_001447785.1 Gekko japonicus | reverse complement strand
TTGCTAAATAATCTCAAAAACTCCACTTCCCCTCCCCATCCCACACATTAGCTTAATCCTCCAGTCAATAACACACACAACTGACATTTACAATTCCACTCTAGCAGCCAACACACTCACACCTCCTGCATTAATGCATTAATAATACTACTAAAGCCCTATTAAAGTCCAACACCATACAATCAACCTCTCTCCTCCGGTCGCTAAAAAAGGGGTCGTGCTGCCATCAACGTCCTCCGCTCCGTCTCCCGGTCTCCGTCTCCCAAACTTTCCCTGTCTCCCCACGTCGGCCAGTGAGCGTAGTAATCGTAGTAATCCACCAGGCGGCAGTCAAGCATCTCCCACCACTTCGCCTCTCCAGCTCGCCTTTCCCGGTGCCTCCACTCAACCGGTAACACTCGCAGCCGGTTCACACTCCTCCTGAGTGTTGAATCTCCAAAGACTCCAAAATAAATCCACGTTTAAAGGTTAAAGCAAAATTTATTCCAAAGCGTTTGAAAGAAGCAGGAACAATAGAATTGTTAGGAATGGACACAGACCCCAGAGGGTAACATAATAAAGGAACTTTGAACCAAGTTATAACCAATAGATCCCTTTCCCGTCGGCGCGAATAAGGAAGGCACTGACAGGTAATTACATGGGAATGTAACGGTTTGCCTTTCTCAAAACAGGCCCTTGGTTCACAGGCGAAAGATACCACTAACAAGCGAGCAGATAACAGGGCTTCGTTCTCCCACTCCAGCTGGGTAACCTCGAGCTGTTACAGGCACCTACAAAAACAAGAATGTGAAGAATACAACAGAAAAGGCCAAGGGGGAAGGGAATACACTCAGGGAACCAGAACCCTTAATGGCAGCTCGCTGACATTGAGGCCTCAACGATATTCTTCAATCGCCTCCGGTAAGCTCTTATTAACTCCGTAGGGGCTAGGCTCCAGCCACCGGAGCCGTCTCGGCCGGCCTGGTCCTAAGCCGCTCCAACAGCCGGCCGGCTGCAAATCAAGGGGGCACAGGCAGCCTCTCAGGGCAGGAGAAGAAAAAACAGTCCTCCGTGCTCCTATGCTGCCTCCACGTCGGTGCGCAACAGATCTACAAGCCAAAACTTTCGCATGCAGGGGGGTGGGGGAGACGATCCGTCGGCAAAATACAATTCTACCCCCCAGTGAGTCCATGCTCCCAGCCGTATTTTCAGCGTCGTTATTCCCGCTCCTAGGCCACAGCCATGGGGGGGAGGGGGTTAGCGTCTTCCGCCCCAATGGGGGGGAGGGGTTAGCGTCTTCTGCCCCAACAAGTCATATTTCTCCAGAGATTTCTCGGCATACCAAAGTACCTTCAGCATATCTCACGGGCAGGCCTCGCGGGCAAGCAGCAATGATGTTTTGCCTCTGCTGGCACTGGCAAAAAGTTTGTTTTTACCATCTCGCGGAGGAGCCCGAGCACCTCAGCTCCGCCGCAGCCGCCATCTTGTAACAATAATCATGAACAGGAGACTCACCCCAATCCCTTGAGAGCAGAAATATTCACACCCGTAGTGGAATTCAAGCCCTCCCTTCCCCTCAAGGTTATACTGATAGCGCTCTCTGGCTGGGCCAGGTCGCACGGGGGGGAAAGAGCGCCTCCCTTATGTTACCCATGGTAGCCAAGCAAAGCAAGCATGTGCGGCTGCACAAAAGTCAGGGACGAAAGAAAACAAAGAAAGCATGGCAGCTAGCTGACACCCCTACACCAACAATTTAATCCTCTTCCAGAGATGTTATCCAAAATTTTTTAGTGTGATTGTAACTTGGATTATAACAGAAGCCATAGGGACATGTATAGAAGAATTTTTCTGTCAAATTCTAGAGGGTACACAGTTCTCTTAACACCTGCCCAGCAAGGATAACTTCACATATACTTGTAAAGGTAAAGGTAAAGATTCTCTTGCTCCATAGGCTGCCAGTGGAGATTGATCAGTGTAAGCTATTCTGGAGGTTACCAGCTGTTCATTTAGCTTCAGAACATTATTTTTCAACCTTATTGCTTGTCCTCATGTACTGGACAGAATGGGTTTACAACTCTGGGACCAGTGTACTACTCAGAATTTTGAAAGTCTTTATTATTTTTAAGTATGGTATATAGAGGCCCCTGCCACACGGGGGGGGGGGGTAGGAAGCACGGCCAAAGTGCGCCTTTTTAGAGCCGCACCAAAAGAGACACGCGGCGGCGGAATCACACAGATCCCCTGAGCCGCCGCTCAGTTGCTCCCCGGCACGATCAGATGCCAGGGGGGAAGCCACGGAACGAAGAGTGAGGCAGCCGGCTGCGCATGTGTGCGCATGCGCAGTTTGGCCGGGAGCCTCAAGTGCTGTGGGAGATGGGCGCGCCAGTGATCCCACGGCCGCCCTTGCTGCGGAGTTTCAAGTAGGTAGTACTCTTTTCTAGGTTCTTTTTTGCTGCGTGTTCCCCCCCAGAAAGGATGGATTGGGGACGGGTGCGCTTCCCAGATGTTGCGGTGTGATCGCGCCCGTTTGATGCGCCCCCGATTCATCCCTCTTGCGGGGCAAAACCTCCCATGTGACCGGGGCCATGGCTACCCATCTTGATCTATTCACATACACGTGTTTACGATGGCAACACCACATGATGGTTTATATGAATGAACAAAATATAGTTTCACGCAAGGACTCTGCAGTCTTGAGAGTGGCAGCATCCCAGGTGGCCCTGTCAGTGCTCCCCAGCCCCAGAGTGTATCCTTCACCCCAGGGTGAAGCATGTGTGCCACACAGTCAATGCTCCTGAGGCGCACAGCCTTCACTGCTGCCGGCATGTTGGCACCAGTGTCCATGACCATGCAGCCAGCTACCCACCCACTCCGTCCGGCTACTCTGCATCATGGTGGCAATGTTTTGCACTATGTGGTCTGCTTCCATCCCCTGCACATGGAGCAGAACCACTTTGTAGCCTGGTGGCAGGACTGTTCCCTCCCAGGGTTTGAGCTGTGCCCTGATGGTCCAGAGAGCGGGGCACTCTAGTTGCCACCAGTAGGCAGTGAGGGAGAGGTAGCCATGCTGCTGGCTGCTCTGGAGGTCTGCCATGAAGTTCATGGTTCAGCCTTGTGCTCCAGAGAGCTGACCCTTGACCACTGTCATTGCAAAGTGGTGCATGGCAGGCAAGACTTGTCGGCTCATGGTCCTCCATGAGGGGACAGAGTACTAGGGAGCCAGGTGTTGCAGCAGCTGGTGAAAGGCTACATTCTCCATGAGGGAGGAGGGTTGGCCATCCACAGCAGTCATCTCACTGACAAGGTTAGTGACTTCTTCCTGGGCCCTCCATGTAGCCCTTCTGGATGGCACTGCTGGTGCCCCTGGGGGAATGATCTCTTGGAGGGTGGCCTGCCTTGATGTCCCACTCACCACACCCCGAATGTGGGAAGCCTTTCTCGGAGGGGCCTCCTGCTCCCTCTCCACTTCTCCCTGCTGAGAGGAAGTGAGTCTCTTCTTCCTCCTACTGGCTGCCATTCTGTCCTCTGGCAGCAACATTGTGGGGTGCACCCTACAGAGGACAGAGGAGGGCACGTATTGGGGGTTTGCACCCCTCTGGACATGGGAATGGCACACTTGACACTCTGCCACACAGGGGTTACTGGGGAGGGTGTGGAAATGTTTCCAAAGTGTGGGCTGGAAACAAGGCCCCAGGACTGGAGAAACTGACAGCTGCTTTCTGGTGCTGGGCTGAGAAGGGCCATGAAGGTGTGTATTGGAGGCAGAAGCAGCAACAGGGAGTTGTGGGGAAGGGGAGGATGCTTCCTCCCCCTCTAAATCACTGCAAGAGTCCTCTCTAAAGAATGTTAGCAACTCCTGGTGTCTGGACAGCGCTAACAACTCTTTTGCCTCTGTGGGGAGTCCCAGGAACAGATCAGGGAAAGGAGGCTCTGAGACCCCTGGTGATGCCTGGCTAGGGGTAGGCTCCTGTGAGCTGGCAGGATGGGTTTGATGCCCAGGAATGGGGGCCTGTGGTACAGGGGTGTTGGAGGACATCTTCCCCCCACGATGAGCACCTTTTGAACCCACTTTCACCCTCATGGCGCAGAGGGGTTTACAATCAGGGGGGGTGGGAGGGTATAAAATGTGGGTCCTCAGCTAAGGCACCCAGTGGCTAAGCCCCTGAGCAGAGAGACTGGGTGGCTCAGAGCCCTGAGTCCACCTAACACCCCCAAACCCCAGCAGGAGAGAGGAGTTCACAATCTAAATGTGGGTCCTCAGCTGAGGAACACACTAGCTAAGCCCCTCCGCTTGGCATGAGCAGAGAGACAGGGTGGCTCTGAGCCCTGAGTCCACCTAACAGCTCCAAACCTCAGCAGGGGAGAGGAGTTCACAATCAGGAGGGAATGTGCTCTGCTAGTTTGCTTTTAACAGGTTTCCTGACTGTCTGTGTAACTGCGAACACCAACAAAAGGGAGGGCTGAGAGCTGAGCAAAGCGTATATATACATTGCATTCTGATCCCATAGAGGAGAATGGGAACTCTGTTATTGGCAGCCAGCAGTGCCTGTTAAGCTTTGGCAAGCTCCTATTGGTATTTCCAAGGCTGAAGAATTCTGCTCCCCTGTTGCCTTGGCATTTTGTAAACAGTTTAATTGAACAGAGACAGTCTGTCTGGAAATGTAATCATTCATGAATCGCCAGGAAAAGTACCAGAGTTCATGAAATATTCTAGCCGGGCACCCTTCCACAAATATTGCTTCCTGAACTAGGAACCAGCCAAAATCCATGATGAAGCTTACCATGATGAACCTTACCAAAATTCATGATGAACTGGTTCATGCTCATCCCTGTCAGGTTCAAATCTCCACACACGATTCCAGGGAAACGTTATGCTTTATTAGATTACAGGTCCATTGCCATGATCTATAGGGATATTGTTAGGAATGACAATGGGGGGATGCATCCCTTCATATAGCGTGACGCTGCAAATGGCTAAGCAAATGAAATCCAAGTGCGTGCGCGGGAATTCTCACGGCAGGAGGTTACATAATGAACGGGAGAGTCTCCGTGCCTCATTGAGAGCAGAAAGATTCACACCAACGGTGGAACGCAAGCCCTTCCTCTTCCTCAAGGTTGGTCAGATAACCCAGTCTGGCAGCGCCAGTTCGCACGGTCTCAGGAGCGCCTCCCTATCGCTGTTTACAGCAAGCAAGCAAAGCCAGCGAGCAAGCATGGGCCGTAGCAACACAGTCAGGAAAGGAAACATACATATGAAAAATGGCAGCTAGCTGACATCCCTACAGATAAGTTGTTAACCCTGAACAACTAGGTAGCTCAGGTGTACATTTTAAAATCTTAATTCATCTTCCATCAAGTGAAAAAAGTGAAGAAGAGTTGGTTTTATATCCCACTTTTCTCTACCTTAAGGAGTCTCAAAGTGGTTCATAATCACCTTCCCTTCCTGTCCTCACAACAGGCGCCTTCAACAGCTAAATCTCCAGCCATATGATTTAACAGTATGAGGGTATCCTTTTTTATACATTTTGGAATACAATTTGAAGGAATGTAGATAAAATATGTCTGCTCTGATTTTCTAGACTTTGTTTTCACATCTTCTTGACAGATAGTGGAGGCAAGGAATAGACGCTTCAGGGTCAAGTGAACAGTTTAAATACCCACTATAGGGATTTTCAAAAACTGTCAGGTCAATTTTGTGTTCCTTAAGTGGAAGGATGAATCAATATTACAGTTTACTAAATGAAAAGTACTCAGAAACGTGGAGTGATTTCAGCAAGAGTACTTTATTTAAGCAGGAACAAGACAAAGTAAGCCTGCTCACAGGCCGGTATATATGCACAGAAAACCCACCACCAAAACACACCCCTATTTCCCTATAGGCTATTTACAGTAGCCGAGAGTCCCATAGGCTCTCGGCTGCGGACCTGGCCCTCTGATAGGTGCGGGCTAGGATCTGCTGTTCTACTGTTCTCTTAGAGCGAAGCTTCAGGCTTTGCTAGACTGCATGGCCCAATGGTCGCGCACGTGGTAATGGCGGAGTACATTACACTAAGTGAGAACATATCACGTAAACACTTGCTTACTTAGACTTGATCATTTTACCATACATATTATCCCTGATGTGTGATAGAATTCCCTTTACAACTTGGACCAGGGGTCTTTTCGTAGAAAAAGAGCTGCAGGAGCTCATTAGCATATGGTATCCTAATTAGCTACTTGGTGATTAGCATATGCCATGCCCCCTGACATCACCAGAAGTGATGTCAGAAGGGGTGCAAAAGGGGGGGAGGCATCTTCAAAAGCCTCCCCTTCCCTTCTCCAGCTGGACTGCGGGGAGGGGGGAGCAAAGAGAGAAGCGGTTTAAAGTTTAAACCCCTTCTCACTAGAGTTGGGCCACAGAAGGAGGAAAGAAGGAAGGAAAGAGGGAAAGAAAGAGAAGGAAAGAAGGAAGGAAAGAAGGAAGGAAAGAGAGGATAAAAAGAGAGAAGGAAAGAAGGAGGGAATGAGGGAAAGGAGGGAAAAAGAGAAGAGAAGAGGACAGGAAAGAAAGAAAGAGTGAGAGAGAGAGAGAGAGAAGGGAAGAAGGAGGGAAATAGGAAAAGGAGAGAAGGAAAGGAGGGAATGAAAGAAAGAGAGAAGGAATGGAGGAAAAGGAAGGATCCCGCCCTTCACTTGGAGTCTCAGAGCAGCTTACAAACTCCTTTCCCTTCCCCTCCCCACAACAGACACCCTGTGAGGTGGGTGGGGCTGAGAGAACTCTGACACAAACTGCTCTTTCAGGTACAGCTGTGCCAGAGCTTGTGACTGTCCCAAGGTCACATCAGCAGGTGCAAGTGGAGGAGTGGGGAATCAAACCCGGTTCTCACATATTAGAGTCCACACACTTAACCACTACACCAAATTGGAGTCTGCACACTTAACCACTACACCCTGCCACCACCACCCCCGCGGATCCCTTACTTACCATTTCGGCGGTGGCCAGGGAAGCCAGCGGTGGGGCTCTCCGGGTATCCCCTGAGCCGCAGTGCTTCTGCACGGGCCTGTGGGAGCCGTGGGCGGGAGCCGTGCGTGGGCCCGTGGGAGCCGGTGGCAGGGCTCTCCAGCCTTCCCCAAGCCACAGCGCTTTCGGCACGGGGAGCTGGGGGCGGGGCTTGCCACCGCCACCATTTGCCCGGGCTCCTGGGCTGCTGCAGCAGTGCTCCGGTGCGCTCCGGCCCCAAAAGTCCCCTGACTTGGACCATAAAGAAGGTGGTTACAAATGACAATTTTATCACATAGTTTACCATTTGACATGTATTAAAATTCTCCTAATTTCTCAGCCAAACAGAACAGATAACTGAGCTATCCCTGGGTGTTTCTCTCACTGGAGAAAACATCAGTGCAGTCCTGAACTGAGACATCAATTGACTGAGACTGCTACAACTCCCACTGGGATTTCTTCACAGGCTTAACGTTACCCAAGTTATTTATGCCCCACTCTTGCCACTCCGAGGTCACTGAGGCCATTCACAGGATCGAACACAACGAAATAGATCAGACCACCACAATGGTTAGGGGGCAATCATGAATAAAACGATGCTAATTCTTGAAGAAAGCCAATCCATAAAATACGACTGAGTGGCTCTGCTCTGTAAGACGGCCTCTGTGGCCCCATTTGAATACCCTAAGAATCCTCATTTTCCAACTCACAGCATCTCCCTTATTACATGGAGGCAAACTAAGATTAGAATCAATCTACCCTAATCTTGTTTACAATATATGTGGAAGACCTCAACATGCTCTGTGAAGCTCCTCAAGTAATTACTACCCAGTACCCACAAAATTTGGGTTTGTCTGTGGGAGTGTTTGTACGTTTGTATTTTAATTAACGTTTGAAGGTTATAGCTGGGTTAGTTCAAGTGCTCTCCTCCCCCTTTTTTCTTGTGACTAGGCAAAAGAGAAACCACTGACAGTTGCTTACAGAAATCAAACTAAAGATAGCATCTGGAACAGGAATAAACAGGAAAAAACCTGAAACCTAATAAGGCAATGACATCCCACTAGTATCATAGCTCAAGCAAACTGGTCAGAATAGGCCAACAGTATGAATATCATTTTGAAGTCAATTTATGTGTTGATGGACAATGCCTGGGGTCTAAAGTCCTTTGCTTACCAGCAGGCAAGAAACGGCAACAAGGACTGCTGACAGAAATGGAAAAGCTGATGCTATTAGGGAGTGATGTGTTTAAACAGCCACCCACCCTCCATGTGTCTGTATCAAGTGACATTCCTGGGAGGCATTGTGTGGGCTCAAAATACTACAGCTGTGGGTGCGCGTTTTGAAGGGCACATGTAACCTTCTGAAATCCAGGCAGAGTCTAGTGGTGAGCAGGGGTGGGGTGCTCACTTGACCTGTGCAGATTGGCTGATATGGCAACACGTAAATATCTGGGGTAGACAGGTAAGGTAAGACATACTCCTTACCACTAATAGGACCAGGATACCCTGTGAACTGTCTCAAAGGCATTTTGGCAACCAGACATAAATTGTCTTGATATCTGCAAGTTAGAGGCTGCTGCTTAGATTGTGCATTTCCATTCAGTCCACGGCCTTTCTGATGAGACTGGCAGAGCATGGAAAGGGCTGAGGATGCAAGAGAAAAATCCAGGAAGGATAAAAAGGGTACAAATACTGGGTCAAATGAACCAAAAGGTAGTAACCATGATTGCCAGATGTTAATGTGGGGTTTCTTTAGCTTATATAACAGGAAAAATTGCCTTTTGAGTGAGCTATGCCATTTACATTGAAATAATAAAAACTCTCAGTGGTGGCTATATTGATTCACAGGAGTTTATAGTGTAGATAATGCATGGCAACAGACTACTAGATCAACACAAGTTTAGAAATGGCTGTGGGGAACTTTCAGTGTAAACAAGACTTGTGGAGATGAATAAAAGAGTTTAGCTCTAGCCAGACACAGCTGGAAATTCACCCTGTGACAAGTCCTCCCGACCCCCTCAAGCTATTTTACTTTCTCCCTATACTTGCTAATGATATTGTTCAAACTTTTGTTAACACCTGGAAAGGATGCAGGGTTGTTACTGACTCTAAGTTTTCTTTTGTTTAGCTTTGTTTGTGCAACTCTTCTTATCACAGTGATTTATTTTTGCAGTTTATGCCAAATTCAGAGCTTCTCTAGGATTTATTTGACTATGATCTAACAGGTATTAAAATAAAAAAGGAAGGGCATAGTAGCTTCTTTTATTTTTAAGTTACTGTACTGTGGCCCCAGTCACACGGCAAAGTTGCCACGGGAGAGGCACGGGAGTCGTGCGGATTTTCCGGGCGTGATCACACCCCAACATCTGGGAAGCGCAGTGCTCCCGTGGCGAACCCGTGGCTCCCCACCAAAGGTGCGGATTAAAAAACTAGTACTTACGAGATACTAGTTTCCAGAAAATGCAGGCCAAGGGTGGGCGTCTGATTGTGTTTCCGGTGGACTTACATGGCATCCGGCACCCATCTCCGCAGGTTGCGCAGCAGCGCCCAACAGCGCATGCGCACAAAGAGCGATTGCTAGTGCGATCACGCGGCGTGGCTTCTGTGCCACGCTGCAGGATACCCATCTGGTTGGCCTCTCCCCCCTAACCACGGGACCTCGACTGGGACGTGTGCTCGGGCAGCCGCGCGTTAGTTTCCTCTGGGGCAATTAGCCATGCCTTCCCCCCCGCAATATCCGGCCCGTGTGACCGGGGCCTGGGATTCAAAGAGCAATCTGAGAACTGATATGTGCATTATGTATATACAGTTGGCCTCACTCAGAGCCCTGCTAAGAGTGAAAGGGGAGATGTGTCTGCAAATAGATATAAGTGCCAGGGCAGTGGCTGACTCCAGGTCCCTGGCACATGTCTGCCGCATGCTTTCAGGCATGTAGCTTCCCATCACACTTTATATTGCTCACCATAGCAATCAAAAGTACATAGTAACATGCTTCTTGTGCAAAATTCTCATGAGCTCCCAGTTTGATCCCTTATCTTGGTCTTCTCTCCCTTTGTGGATTAACTTCTGCTAGGAATACCAGTTTCATAACTTCTAGTTTCCATATAGCTCTGTTTATAGATTTCTGAGTATTTTCTCTCACTATAAATAGCATTAGTTCTATTTTATTTAAACAAGTCAAGGGAAATGACTCCCAGAACAGAAATGATACCTATTTGTAGCATGATTCACTAACAGAAGCTAGAGACTCAAGCACTCTTGCTCTTGCACCCCTAGAAAGTTGGTGCCTCATACCGGGTTTGAGTTTTTAAAAGGACACAACTGCAGAGTGGCTAACCTGATCATCTGACCTGCTACTCAACCCTAGAGAAAGGAGGCTGCTTCCTTCAAGTCTTTAGATGAATTAGTTCTAACAAAGTTGGAAAGTAGCTCCAGGCCAGTGGGGTCCTCATTTGTGTCATCACTGTGTGTGGCAAAAAGGTGGGACTGCAAGGGCACACTTGCCCAATGGCAGCCATGTTAAATGTTCTTTGGTGTCTCCTAAGGTTTGGGGCAGTTTGCTCTGTGCCATGTTGGCTCTATAGAGTAAGCTGCCCATGCTCTTTAATACATTTTTTAGGGTATCCATTTAACCCATGCTGGTGTCCTAATTATATCTGGTTCTGAGTCCTGTAGTTAAACAGTTGTGACAATAATGTCCCAAAAGGACAACAAACACTCATAGGACTGCCTACCCCTTTATGAACCTGACTTATCACTACAGTAATCTTTGGATGCCCTGTCTTGGGTTCCCCCACCTTCTGAGATTAAACAGCTGGGAAATCAGGAGAAGGCCTTCTTGGTCATGGCACCAAAGCTCTTTTCTGTCCCCTTTTGTTGCCATCTTCCAGTGGATGAAAAACTTCTCACCTGGAGGCAAACAATTCCCACTCAGTCCCAAAGCAAGAAGAAGAAGAGAAGAGATTGGATTTATACCCCGCCCTTCACTTGGAGTCTCAGAGCAGCTTACAAACTCCTTTCCCTTCCCCTCCCCACACCCTGTGAGGTGGGTGGGGCTGAGAGAACTCTGACACAAACTGCTCTTTTTCAAGGACAGCTGTGCCAGAGCTTGTGACTGACCCAAGGTCACATCAGCAGGTGCAAGTGGAGGAGTGGGGAATCAAACCCGGTTCTCCCAGATTAGAGTCCACACACTTAACCACTACACCAAACTGGCTCTCAAACTGGCTCTCAAGCAAGCAGCCTAAACCTATACTACTACTGGGGGGGGGGACCTTGCTCTACAATACAGTTGATGAGGCAGGGAGGTAAATGACCTCAGCTGCAGTCATTGTTTGGAGGAGGCTGATTAATTGCTCCAGTGATACAGCAGGCCTCACTATGTTCCCTTCCTACAGGGTTGTGGGAAATGCCCTCCCATCCAACAGGAGGGGAACAATGGAAGTATGCGTCTTTTGCCCCCACCATAATACTTTATCTAATATACTAGGAAGAAGGCTCATTGTGGAAATACATACAAATTAATTGCTCCAGTGATACAGCAGGCCTCACTATGTTCCCTTCCTACAGGGTTGTGGGAAATGCCCTCCCATCCAACAGGAGGGGAACAATGGAAGTATGCGTCTTTTGCCCCCACCATAATACTTTATCTAATATACTAGGAAGAAGGCTCATTGTGGAAATACATACAATGAGCTCTAGAAAGAGGCTCTGGGTGGGTGCCCGGGTCTTTGGCACTCAGCGTCAATTTGCTGTGGTGACCTCAGCAGCGTATATTGACACAGAGCTTACCGTTTTCTTCAGGGGAACTGATCTCTGCCATCTGAAGAGCAGTTGTAATTCTGAGTGATCTCCAGCCCTCCCCTGGAGATTGGCAACAGTGGTTCCCCAGGAGGAAATGGCAGGTTTGGAGGGTGGAATCTATGGCATTGTACCTGTCTGGGGTCCCACCCTCTCCAGACTCCACACCTCAAATCCCCAGGAATTCCCCAGCCTGGAGTTGGCAAGCCTATCTCCTTCCCAGCCAACCATCAACCTACCTTTATGTGCCCCTCTGACTTCAGCTTTCCATCTCCTCCCCTCTCCCTCCTGGAGAGCAGTTGTAATTCTAAGTGATTTCCAGCCCCCACCTGAAGATTGGCAACAATGGTTCACCAGGAGGAAATGGCTTGTTTGGAGGGTGGCATCTATGGCACTGTACCTGTCTGAGGTCCCACCCCTCCTCAAACCTCACCCTGTCCAGGCTCCACCCCTCAAATCTCCAGGAATTTCAAAAATCTAAATTTGGCAACTTTATCTCCTCCTCTCTCAGCAGCCTCCTCCTAGGCAAAGTTCTGTCTTTCTCGTTAGTGCAGAGCAAAGCAGCTTACTTCATTCTCCTCTTCCACTTTGTGATCTGTACAGCAACCCTGCAAGGTAGGTAAGGCAGAAAGTCTGGCTGGTCCAAAATTACTCAGGCAGCTTCCATAGGGAGGCTCCTGCTAAACAGGAGCAAGCAGCCAGGGCTAGTGAAGTAATGCCAGTCAGGAGGCATGAAGTCACTCTGAGAGTGCTGGCAGGCCTAGGGTTGCCAACAAAGACAGATTGATGCAAAGGGGGATGGGAAAGTCTCCATATCTCTATTTTGCCTTAAATTGGTCTTGATGCCAGCAGAGTGAGAAAATACCAGAGGCTCTGGGTGGGTGCCCCGTGATAAATCCACCAAACATATTCCAA
>NW_015166464.1:735-5010 GCF_001447785.1 Gekko japonicus | reverse complement strand
AAAATGCTTTTATATATAAGGACAGGATTAATGTTAGGCCTGCCAAATCTCGCCAAATTGCGGCGCGGGATCTGCATGTCTTCACAGAATCCTTGCTGCGGGGATGGCGAGACGCATTGCACCACCGTCACCAGGACATGACGCTATGTGTCGCTCTGGCAATGGGGCTGTTTGGTGCAACGTGTCTCGCCGTCCCCACAGCAAGGATTCTGTGAAGAGCTATGATCCCCCACCCTGACTTGGCAACTCTAATTAATGTACCTATTCATCTGACAACTTTAAGAAGATGTGTAACTATTTATGAACAATGAGCAAACTGTTGTGATGAAGAATTAAAGCGCTCTGTGGGAAAGTGGTGTTTGTCAGCTGTTTCCTCTCAGTCTGATATGTGGCATCTATTAGATGTCTTATTTAATCATCATTTTCCATTTCCCTTCAAGGAGGGTAACGGCCAAAAATGATGTCACAAGAAATTAAGCTTTGCTACAGAAAACAAAACACTATGACTTTAAACCTGAGAGGAACAGAGAACAAGGATGAGACCAAGAAGGAAGAGGCTTAAGATTGGCGGTGTTATCCCTTTGGAGACAGAGGAGAGTTGCAGAATTTCGAGTGAACGTCTAAGAAGCCATCAAGACTTTAGAGAGAATTAGCATAGATGTAAATGCGGAAGGACTCTGAAAATTGCCCTTACGAAGAGAGCTGGAGGAGATGCTCTGGAAATCTTCTCATAACAAGTAATAAACTAACACATAAGCTTAGAAAGACAGGATCTCACAAAGTATATTGTTTATTAACAGGTTTCCCCCCCTCATTACTAACTGCAGTCTAACAGGGTAATGATCTCCTACTCTTGGGTTTTTAGTTTAGTGTGGGTTACTTTTCTTTCTCCTTAGTTGTAGTTCCCCTTCCCTTTTTTTCTTTGTAGTTTATGTAGTATTATAAAAATTTTAAAAAAACCCTCCGGGGGTCAAAAAAAAGAAAAGGAACAGAGAACACTTGGGCACAGCAAAAAGGTAACAAGGAGATAAGAGAGGTGTCAGCATAAGGCATTGGAGATGTGTGCGTGTGTTGGGGATTTAGGGATGGGCAGACTGCACAAGCTTAGGGGGTATTTTAAAATTTCTCTTTCTGTGCCAGGAAGGGAGAAATTGGCATTGAGAGTATACGCCTCATCACAGCACACAGCCTTCATCCCTAATTCTCCCCTTATTCCAGGCTCAACCCCCTTCACAAACAGTACTGGAGGAGAGTGATTACTCACATTTGGAGGAAACATGTATGTTCCTAATTAATTTCCACCTCACAAGAACTATTTTAGCTTCAAAGGGATCAAAGCTCTTAACTGGTGGTAAACTGTATCACGGCACACTCCACAGACACTCACCTTCCCCCACCCCTCAGGAAGTTGTGAGCTGTTACATGCTTGAGCAGGGGTTACATTTCCCCTGAGCCTCTTTTTTCCTCCCATCCACCATGATGCTTACCTGTGCTCACCATTCCATGCCTACTAGATGGAAAGCAGCATGCTCAGTGCTTTTGAGGGTATTAGGAGTCTTTCCTCCCTTTTGAAAAAATTATTGCATGCAGAAACCTGTATCATATTTGTGGGAGCCCCAATTTTTCTGTCTTACCGATAGGTACAGAATCATCAAGTTCATCAGCACCACTGGACAAAGGTGGGGAAGGTGCATCAGGAATCACCCCTTCCTAAAGTCGTTAGAGTGTTGGACTAGGATCCGGGAGGCCCGGGTTCAAATCTGCACCCTCTGCCATGGGAACCTTCTGGGTGGCCCCCTGGGCCAGTCACACTCTCTCAGCCTCGCTTACCTCACAAGAGTTTTGAGAGGATAAAATGGAGGACAGATGTATGCTGATTTCGATCCCCACTGCAGAGAAAGGCAAGGTATAAATGAAGTGCCTGGAACTGGATGGCCCAGACTAGCCGGATCTTATCAGATCTTGGAAGCTAAGCAGGGTCAGCCCTAGTAAGCACTTGGATGGGAGACCACCCAGGCGGTCTAGGGCTGCTATGCAGAAACAGGCAATGACAAACAGTATCTGGCTGCGGTCACACTGGCAGCTTGGGGCAGTATGGTGGCGCCTCTAATTGTACCGGTGTAAAGTGTTGCACCCTGCTGCAGGTTACCCGTGTGGCCATCCTGTGGTCAGACATCCACATTACTGCAGTACTGCAGCCATGGAGAGTGCTGCCCATTCATTTTTTAAAATGTGGGTGGGCGCCCATGAGCACCTGTGCATGCATATGTGCTTATGCGCATGCATGTGCACTCATGTGCATATAGGCAAAAACTTTTTTAAAAAAACCCACCCCAGCAGTAGAAATTGATCTGCAGGGTCAGATGTCCCTTCTGGGTTCCTTTTTGCTGCAGGAGAGTTTAGATGTTGGAAAATCTGGAGGGAACCCTGAACAACCCGTTAATATCAGACTTTCCCCGGCATCTGTTTATTCTGCTTCCATTGCAGAACAGCACGGGTTGCCGACAACTGCGCCATGGTAGGCAGATGTTCTTGTCTGGAGAAGCCCATTTATTCAGCTCAGGTAATGCTACTATAGCACCACAAACTGCCCGTGTGACCGCAGCCTCTATTCTCCTCTTGCCTTGAAAACCCTACAAGGTCATCATAAATTGGCTATGACTTGACTTTCCATCACCACATAAATGAAGTAAGTAAATAAATATTCTTGCAAATGAAAAACCAGATGTGATCATAAACCTGGCTTCCAATTGCCACCAGTTACATGGTTTGTGTTAATCAGGAAACTGCACAGAAATAAAGCACAACGAATCTTTCTGAATCAAGGTGGGTGGGAGAAATCTCCTTAATGTAATAATGCACAATGTAAAGGGGGCTGAGTCTTGGTCGGTCACTGAACACAGACAAATAAAAGGAAAAAGAAGGAGAAGGCTTTCATAAACCAACAGATTGCTTGCTGCAAGGGGGGGAAATAGCAGATGAAAAACCTCCATCAGTGCCTTACTGGCCTCTGGCATGCAGTGCTTAATGATCATTCATCACCCCCATCTGGCTTTCTTCAGAGCTGATATAGCCTCATGGCCATGATCTGAAAGGCCTCCAACCGGGGCTGGGCCTTTCCCGTGAATTTTGCCCAAGTGGCTACAGGCAAGCCACCCTCTGACTGTCAGTCTCCCCGTCTCTCTCTGGTTGGGGAGGGGGAAGATAACACCAGCATACCATATAGGACTGTTGTAAAGAATACAACATGATAATTCATGTACAGCACTTTGAAAGCATTGTATAGATACTATTTTTATAGTATTTGTATAGATACTCCCCCCCCAGCAACTATTTATGCCTCTGCAGATTGACTCTTGTTTTCACACATACAGTGAAAACTGTGGAAATGAAGGATGCAGATGTGTGTGGTGATAATTAGTTTTTGACAGAGGTTTTAATTACCCATGATCTATAGGGGAAAGAACGATCTGTTTAAATGTGCTACAAGTTTTTAAACTTTAGTAAGGTTCCGATCACACGCAACATTTGCCGCCCGATACCCACGAATGCCAGGTGGATTTTAAGGGTGCGATCACAAGCGTTGCGCACCCACCCCCAACCTGTATCACCCGGCCAAAGCTGCGGAGTAAAAAAGTACTTTGGAAAGTCCACTTGCAAATTGTTTGCAATGGGCTGCAGATGGACTGTCGCCGTCTGATTGCTCCAGCAGACTCCTACTGTCTCCCTGCTTCCTCGTCGAAGCACGCCGAAACATGCGCCGACAGGGAAAAAACCAAGTTCACCGCCGTCACGTCTGATCGCCGTAGTGGCGGGTCAAATTGTGACAGTGCGAATAGCCTCGCCTTCCGCCCACATTATCTGGTACGTGTGACTGCAGCCTAAATTCACTTATAGGTGTTCAGAATGAAAACAGAATGGACTAAGTTCTTACATGACAAATTTTGTCAGCAGGGAACATGTTGGGGGAAAAAGGAACATGCTGGGTGGGGGAGAGAGAGGATTGTGTGTGCCTCAATTACCCCAGTGCCTCTGCCCAGAGAAATAGCTTGAAGCAGAATGTCTTGCCTTTCAGTGTAAAATGGCAAAGAACAATACAATAGTCAGAATTCCATACATCACCATCTCTACTGCTGTTTGGAAAACAAAAGAAACAATAAAAAAATGAAAACCCAAGATTAATTTGCAAACTATGGTGGCCAATGACAATTCAGTCTGAACTGGGTCAGGTGATTCTGGGAGATTTAGATGCGGTTCCTGGGGAGGGTGGAATTT
>NW_015166464.1:0-332 GCF_001447785.1 Gekko japonicus | reverse complement strand
GCCGAAGAATAGATGCTTTTGAATTATGGTGCTGGAGAAGACTCTTTTCTCTTTAGCCCCCCAGAGGGGATTTTTTATTGCACTTTTTAGTAGACTACAAACTACAATGAAAAAATAGGGAAGGGTAACTACATTTAGGGAGAAAGGAAAGAAAACCACTAATAACTAAAACCCCAAGAATAGGCGATCATAACAACAACATGTTAATGTTAGTCTAAAATGATTACATTACATTGAACATAGTCGATTAAGCTAAATTATTTATTTTTTTAACCATTTTAACTGTATAAAGAAAATTCCAAGAGCACCATTCAGAGTCCTTCAGCCTTCAC
>NW_015166463.1:474197-492577 GCF_001447785.1 Gekko japonicus | reverse complement strand
CTCCAGGTATTTCCCAACCCGGACTTGGCCACCCAAATTAGAAGACAAGATCTTTTCCGTCCTCGCGACCCAAAGGTTAGTTTGGGAGACCGTGAGGTGTGCCAGACTATCTTTTCCTCAGCACAGATTCATAAATCTGCCAAGCCCGGGTCCTGCAAGTTCCAGCACTGCAGCCGGAACAGACAGAGAAATCCCTGACGGGCGGGGAATCGAACTCTCAGAGTGACCGAACTCCAGAATCAGGATGACGATCCCTCCCCATTCATCTGCCGCTGGCGACGGGACTTACATCCAAGGCTGGTGTGGACAGGAGGACGTGCGTGGACTGCATGACGTCGGCCGCGTGGAGACTGTTGTGGTAGGCGACGTCGGCGTGGTAGTGGTCTTCCAGCGTCATGATGTAGGTGACTAAGGTGTCCACGGGGATCTTGAACGTCTTCAGCAAGTCTCGCTCCTGAGGAGGGGAGACACGTTTGTAGAAGAAGAAGAGATTGGATTTATACCCCATGGCCCTTCACTACCCAAAGAAGTAGTCGTAGGGAGGCTTACAATCTCCTTTCCCTTCCCCTCCCCACAACAGACACCCTGTGAGGGAGGTGGGGCTGAGAGAGCTCTTTTGAGGACTGCCCTTGAGAGAACAGCTCTGAGAGAACTTGTGGTTGGCCCAAGGCCACACCAGCAGCTGCATGGGAAGCAGCGGGGAATCACACCTGGTTCTCCCAGATTAGAGTCTGCGCACTTAACCACGACACCAAATTGGCTCTTTCAGTCCCACATGAGGAGGGAGAATTAAAAAGTTGGAAGGGGCCTCAAGACCATCCAGTCCAACCCCTTGTGCTATTTAGGACGACCTAAAGCAGGGGTCCCCAACGTGGTGCCCGTGGGCGCCAGGGAGCCAGCCAACCCTCTTCCTGGAGTCCCTGGTGCGTTTTTAGAAAGTGGGTGAGTCCAGGTAGGGCTTTTCTCCAGCAAGGCCTCTGATTGGCCCCTGGATAATTGCCTGGCTGTGCAGATTTTTAACAACGCTGCTTTGCTGGTAGCGGCCACCACAGCACAGGGATCTTCACCGGGTGACTGAAAGTAAGCTGCGGCAGCCATTTTGTGGCTCGCTCCGCCGATGGCGGCAGCCATTTTGTGGCTGCACCCACCACGCTGTGTCAGTATTTCAAAGGTGCCCGCGGGCTCAGAAAGTTTGGGGACCCCTGACCTAAAGCTTCCCTAACAGATAATCATCCAGCCTCTGCTTAAATCTGTCCAAGGAGGGAGAACCCGCCAAATCCCTGGGTGACCGA
The DNA here is from genome assembly GCF_001447785.1 of Gekko japonicus. Classification (NCBI taxonomy): domain Eukaryota; kingdom Metazoa; phylum Chordata; class Lepidosauria; order Squamata; family Gekkonidae; genus Gekko; species Gekko japonicus. The sequence continues at coordinate 491,285 of NW_015166463.1, read as the reverse complement.
TTCCACCACTGAACCGCCCTTGTTGTTAAAAACTACATTCCCGATTCCCACAGCCTTCCTTCGTAAGACCTAGTCTCCAGATCTCTAATTGTTGCTGCACTCCTCTGTTTCTGCTTTAAAGTTTCCAGGGGTCATTTCCTGTGGGAGCGCACAGGAGCGGAGCTCCGGCAGTAAGGAGCCCAGGGGGCGGGCATATGAAACAATCCCCGCCCCCTGCTCTCAGCAGCCCTCAGTCGGGCCACAAGGAGCAAGAAGCAGAGCCTCCCCCCCCCATCCCACCTTCAGGTACAAGCTCTCCCTTCTTCGTGAGGGCAGATCTGTGCGTCCCTCATCCCCCCCATAGGTAGCAATCCAAAACAGTCCAGTGGCACCTTTAAGACCACGGATTATTCAGGTACAAGCTCTCCCTCCTCTGCGAGGACAGATCTGCACATTCCCCCCCCCCAATAGCTAGCAATCCAAAAGAGTCCAGTGGAGCCTGAGCGGTGGGTGTTGCCTTCTGACACACTTCCAGTCACGTCAGGGGGTGTGGCATATGCAAATAAGTTATGCTAATGTGTTATGCTAATGAGCTCCTGCACCTCTTTTTCTACGAAATGACCCCTGAAAGTTTCTAGGTTCTTCCAATAAAAAAAGGCCTCCAGAATTGCACACCGTACTCCAAATGTGGTCTGAGCAGGGCTGAATACGGTGGCACTATCATCTCTCGTGTTCTAGACTGGAGTCCCCGATCTTTTCGAGCCTGTGGGCCCATCCAGGTCCTGCCTAAAGGCACCAGGGAAGGTTTCGGGGGGTGCCCGCAGCCACCACGCTGGGGACTCCTGTCCTAGACACTATTCGTCTGTTGATAGACCCTAAGACAAACTTCCCAGCTACCTGGGGTAAAGCAGATGTGAAGATGTGAAATCGGGGGAAAGTTTAGGTTAGGGTCAGAGGTTAGGTTTACGTTATTGTAATGATAATCAGAGTTATCCCGTATTTATGCATAGTCTAGAGCCAGTTTGGTGTAGTGGTTCAGTGCATGGACTCTAATCTGGGAGAACCGGGTTTGATTCCCCACTCCTCCACTTGCACATGGCTGGATGCTCTCTGAGAGTCAACATCTCCTGGTGTTCCCTGGTCAAAAGGATGTTCACGTACCCTCGACCAGGGCCAGGGCTTTTTCCGTCCTGGCCCCCACCTGGTGGAACATGCTCCCTATTGAGATCAGGGCCCCGTGGGATCTTATGCAATTCCGCAGGGCCTGCGAGACGGAGCTCTTCCACCAGGGCTTTGGCTGAGGCTGCGGGAGTCCACATATGGCCCCCCCGAGGTTGCGGTCTCCCACCTACTGATAACCGGCCATACCTAGTTACATCAATGGGCCGGATTCTCCCGACGGCACGCATGTCTGTTGATTTTATATGTTTTAATGTGTTTTAAATTTTATTGTATTTATCGAAATGTCGCGACCCACCCTGAGCCCGTTTATGGGATGGGCGGGATATAAATGCGAAAAAAATAAAATAAAAGAATAATAATAAAAATACCCTGCTGAGGTCCCCTTCCCAAATCCCCCCCACCCCCCAATATCCCCCAATTAGGTTTTGGGGCTGCAATAAACAGAAGACATGGTCATCAAAATACAGAACACTGAAAGCGCAAAAATGGGCCTGTCTCCTCTATTTTTGGGCAGGCTCAGGGACGCGCACTCGGTATATACCGAGCCCAATAAATACTCGAAGAATACCTTATTCGTATTTAATCAGCCAAATGCAGATCGGAGATCTGTATTTGGGGGCAGATCTGAAATGTTAGCATACACACCTCGAATATTGAGTACATGATACAGCTGAGCGATCGACTGTTGGAGTACTTGGAGACCCGGAAAATGTTAAGGCCCCATTTGTTCAGGTTTTCTAGTTCCTGGAAGAGACACAAAGGAAAGGAGTTGGGCCCGCCCTGCAACACAGAGAGGTCCTGAGAAGAAGGGAGGTCTTGGCACCACAAACCTCAGACACAGCAGCAAACCCTAGTTTGTTTTAGCTATGGTTAATTTGCGGAACCGAGGATTCGTTCAAACCCTGGTTGGCCTCAACAAATGCTTGTTTCATAGTGTTTGCTCTTTCCTTCTCTTCCTGACAGAGTCCCGCAGGTGCCTCGGCACGTACTGGGCTTCCAATGCTCAAAAGTAATGTTATGTGTAATTGGGGATCGACACGGGGACTTGCAGAAGGAGGGCAGCTGCGAGTTCCCCGTGGGTATGTAGTTCTGCATCTCTACAGGGGCTCAATTCAGGACCATGGTGAGGGGAAAAGGAGGCGTTTCTGCCTTTCCTCTTTCCCCTGAGCAGCCCTCCTGAAAACATTTTGGGTGAGGTGGAATGGCTGAGGCCTCTCCCTGCCATGTTGCAATCTTGATTCCAATTGGGCCCCTGTGCCACCTCAGAAGTTGGATTCCATCTTACATGCAACGTCTAGTTTGGCCCTGCATTTGTCCATCATGTGAAACCACAGTTCAGACTCGTGGTGTTTAATAAACCAGTGTCGGACTGCAATTTCAGATCCTGGTTTTGGACAGACCCATGGTGGAGCGACTCGCGGTCGGACCATCACATCAACCACAGTTCGCTTAATTAAACCGTGGTTTCTCCCCGTCACATCAACCACAGTTCGCTCAATTAAACCGTGGTTTCTCCTTGGTGTTTAATAAACCAGTGTCGGACCGCAATTTCAGATCCTGGTTTTGGACAGACCCACGGTGGAGCGGCTCGCAGTTGGACCATCACATCAACCACGGTTCACTCAATTAAACCGTGGTTTCTCCCTTCGAAGCCGAGGGACCTTCAGAGCCAGTTCACGGTTGCAGCGGGAAGGGGCCCTGGCTGGCACAGTGGTGGAACATCTCCTTGGTATTCAGAAGATCCCTGGTTCAATCCTCAGCATCTCCAGTAAAAATAAATAAATAAATCAGGCAGTAGATGGTGTGAAAGACCTCTTCCCAGGGATCTGGAAAGCAGCTACCAGTCTGGGTAGCCAATACTAACCCTGATGGACTGACGGTCTAAATTCACTATAAGGCCACTTCATGGATATTCAGGTCTATCGTTTGAAAGAACGATTCTTTGGCCCCATGAAAAGCATCTTTGCTTCGCAAAAGGGGACCACAGGATCTATTATGCCGTGGTGATTAAGAGCGGTGGACTCCAATCTGGAGAGCCAGGAGGTTTGATTCCCCACTCCTCCTCCACATGACGTCTGCTGGGTGGCCTTGAGCCGGTTACCGTTCTCTCAGAACTTTCTCAGCCCCACCTGCCTCACAAGACGTCTGTTGTGGGGAAAGGAAGGAAAGGCGATTGTAAGCCACTTTGAGACGCCTTAGGATAGAGAAAAGCAGGGTATAAAAACCTCCTCCTCTTCATCGGATAGGATTTCTAAGAATTTCCCTACTGTCAACAGCGGCATGTTTACAAACCATTGTTGAACTGAATTGTAATTCAGCATGATTAACACAGAAGCCGGAAGCTGGAAATCCATCTGAAAGCATTCCTTCTGATTGAATTTTAACCGCCACCAGCACTTTGTGATGTACTATTTTTAACTGCTAGGTTTTAATTTGTATTATGTATGTTTTTATCATGTATTTATGTTCTTGGAAGCCGCCCTGAGCCTGCTTTGCGAGGAGGGCGGGGTATAAATTTGACAATAAATAAAAAAAATCAAGCCATTTAAAAAAAAAGAATCTAAACAAATACCAGTTTCAGCAATATGTAGGGATGTCGCTCAGTGATAAAGCCCTCTGCTTGGCAACCAGAAGGTCCCAGGTACAATCCCTGGCATCTCCAGTTGAAAGGACCAGGCAGGAGGTGATGAGGAAGACCTTGACCTGAGACCCTGGCTCAGTGACAGAGCCTCTGCTTGGCATGCAGAAGGTCCCAGGTTCAGTCCCCGGCATCTCCAGTTGAAAGGACCAGGCAGGAGGTGATGAGGAAGACCTTGACCTGAGACCCTGGCTCAGTGACAGAGCCTCTGCTTGGCATGCAGAAGGTCCCAGGTTCAGTCCCCGGCATCTCCAGTTGAAAGGACCAGGCAGGAGGTGATGAGGAAGACCTTGACCTGAGACCCTGGCTCAGTGACAGAGCCTCTGCTTGGCATGCAGAAGGTCCCAGGTTCAGTCCCCGGCATCTCCAGTTGAAAGGACCAGGCAGGAGGTGATGAGGAAGACCTTGACCTGAGACCCTGGCTCAGTGACAGAGCCTCTGCTTGGCATGCAGAAGGTCCCAGGTTCAGTCCCCGGCATCTCCAGTTGAAAGGACCAGGCAGGAGGTGATGAGGAAGACCTTGACCTGAGACCCTGGCTCAGTGACAGAGCCTCTGCTTGGCATGCAGAAGGTCCCAGGTTCAGTCCCCGGCATCTCCAGTTGAAAGGACCAGGCAGGAGGCGATAGGAAGGATCTCTGCCTGAGACCGTGCAAAGCAGCTGCCAGTCTGAGCAGACAATGGCCACCTTGACGGACGAAGGGTCTGATCCCGTGACAGCAGACTCTCACTGAGGGACCACGGCTCAGCGGTAGAGCATCTGCTTGGTATGCAGAAGGTCCCGGGTTTAGCCCTCAGCATCTCCAGCTAAGGATCAGGTTGGAGGTGAGACCCTGAGAGAGCAGCTGCCAGTCTGAGTAGACAATACTGACTGTGAGGGACCGATAGTCTGATTCACTATGGTGATGGGAAAGACCTTGACCTGAGACCCTGGCTCAGTGGCAGAGCCTCTCCTTGGCCTGCAGAAGGTCCCAGGTTCAATCCCCGGCATCTCCAGTTAAAAGAACCAGGTCCGTTGGGTCTCTGCCTCCACCAACGCCAGGAAGCGCTCGGGAGACCCAGCGGCCGGACCTAACTTGGGCTGCTGGAGGAACTCACGGCAAAGGGGCCCTTTCACCCGCATACTTCGTACGGTGAGCGACTCCCTGCCAAAACAAACGCCAGCTCTTTTGCGGGCGTGCAGGCTCCGGGCCGCAGGCCAACCTGCCGAACACCTCACAGGCCCGCTAGGCTGTCTCTCCCTTTCTCACACCTTCTGCGCCCCCCCCTCCCCTCCCCGCCCTGTGCAGCCCGGCCACCTGACCTTGGCGGGGCACGCCACAGCTGCTGGGGGGAGCGGGGAGTGTGAATTCTGGCCTCCGCCCAGCTGGCTCTTGGCCGGAGCTCCCAGCCAGAGTTCCGGCTCTCGCACAAGGCTCCCTTTGAGGCGGAGGTTTGCATCAACATTTGCTTAAGGCCGGGCCTTTGCATCGCCTGGCATCTGGGGAAACTGGCGGAGGGCGGCACCCAAAGAGGTCGCTCTGGACGCCCTCAGCTGCCGGAATTCACAGGAGGGGGCGGCGGCTACAAGCATGGACGGCTTATATTTAAGGGTTCGATGAATGTTATTTATTCATTTCAACTTGTTCTGTTTGATGTTTTAACTTTGGTTGTACATCACCCAGGGCCGGTTTTCCCTGGTAAGAGTCCTCACTCCTACGCCGAACTGGCTCCCAGATAGATAAATAGGTGGGTGGGTGGGTTAGAACAGATAAAAGAAAGCCCTTCTTCACCCAAAGAGTGATTAACAGATGGGGTTCACTGCCACAGGAGGTGGCGGTGGCTACAAGCATGGACGGCTTCAAGAGGGGACTGGATAAACATCTGGAGCAGAGGTCCATCAGTGGCTATGAGCCACAAGGGATAGATAGGAACTCTCGGTCTGGGGCAGGTGATGTTCTGTTGTCTTGGGTCTGGGGGGGGGGGCAACAGTGGGAGGGCTTCTGGTGTCCTGGCCCCAGTGCTGGACCTCCGGATGGCAATTGGTATTTTTGGCCACTGTGTTACCCAGAGTGTTGGACTGGATGGGCCATTGGCCTGATCCAACATTGGCTTCTCTTAGGTTCTTATAAGAGGGAATTAGATAAGCATATGGAGCAGAGGTCCATCGGTGGCTATTAGCCACAAGGGATAGATAGGAACTCTCGGTCTGGGGCAGGTGATGCTCTGTCTTCTTGGTGCTTGGGGGGGGGTCAACAGTGGGAGGGCTTCTGGTGTCCTGGCCTTACTGCTGGACCTCCTGATGGCACCTGGTATTTTTGGCCACTGTGTGACCCAGAGTGTTGGACTGGATGGGCCATTGGCCTGATCCAGCATTGGCTTCTCTTAGGTTCTTATGTTCACAAACGGAGAGGCCTGCGATTCAGCAACTATCTGATTGCCTCTGGCTTGATCCAACATTGGCTTCTCTTATGTTCTTATGATAAGACAAGAAGCCTAATGTGTATGTTGTCTGTCCTCATTACAGTTATTTTCCCTGGGATGTATATTTGAGTCCAACTTTCACCTGCATTCAGTCAGATGAGTGACCAGAGCTGGAATTGGTCTCTGGAATATAAATTCGGTTGCCTTAGCAACGGGGACTTCTCTCTCACGGAATCACAGAGTTGGAAGGGGCCATACCGGCCATCTAGTCCAACCCCCTGCTCAATGCACGATCAGCCTAGAGCAGTGATGGCGAACCTTTTAGAGACCGAGTGCCCAAACTGCGACTCAAAACCCACTTATTGATCGCAAAGTGCCAACACGGCAATTTAACCTGAATACTGAGGTTGTACTTTAGAAAAAACAACTCATAACTAACTTAAGACGATCCAAACAAAGTAAGGAAAGCAATCCCAAATGCTTTCATTTACTAAAAATTATTTGGCAGAGAATTCGACACTTTAATGATGGTCTGGGCCTGGCTGGGGCGATGGCACGCGTGCCCACAGAGAGGGCTCTGAGTGCCACCTCTGGCACCTGTGCCATAGGTTCGCCACCACTGGCCTAGAGCATCCCCGACAAGAGTTCATCTAGCTACTGCTCAAAGTCTAACACTGTGACGTGAGTGACTAGAACATTTAGTAAAGAGCGTGTTGTAGAATGAATCAAACTTTACAAAATTACAAGGAAAAGTCCATCAGACTCTCAATAAAAATTTTTATCGAGAGTATGATGTACTTTCCTTGTAATTACAAGGAAAGTCCATCATACTCAATGAGCACCCAGATAGAAACTCATTTCATCCCAATCTTCCCCAGGAGCAATCCTATTGTATAGCAAGGTATCAGCCTCTTGATACAGTAGAGAAGAAGAAGAAGAGAAGGAGATTGAATGTATACCCTGCCCTTCACTACCCAAAGGTGTCTCAGAGGGGCTTACAAACCTCTTTCCCCTCCCCTCCCCACAACAGACACCCCTGTGAGGTAGACGGCTGAGAGAGCTCTTGATAGAAACTGCTCTTTTCCAAGAACAGCTCTTATCAGAACTATGGCTTGCCCAAGGTCATCCAGACAGGTGCAAGTAAAGGAGAAGAAGAAGAAGAGATTGGATTTATACCCCGCCCTTCACTACCCAAAGGTGTCTCAGAGGGGCTTACAAACTCCTTTCCCTTCCCCTCCCCACAACAGACACCCTGTGAGGTCGGCGGGGCTGAGAGAGCTCTTGACAGAAACTGCTCTTTTTCAAGAAAAGCTCTTATCAGAACTACGGCTAGCCCAAGGTCATCCAGCAGCTGCGAGTGGAGGAGTGGGGAATCAAACCCGGTTCTCCCAGGTTAGAGTCCACGCACCTAACCCCTACACCAATGTCTGTCAGGAGCAAACCAATGCTTAACTTCTTCTTTATTTTCTGCACTTTATCCTAGAAAAAAATCCATGGCATTTAAAATGAAAAGAAACGTGGAGCTGAATGGAACATTCTTATTATATTATTAATTTATAGACTCTTAGCTTCGTAATTAAAATTTTAATTTCACAGAACTTCTGGTTCCATTTCGAGTGTTGGTATTAGCATTATTTTCCTCATGGATACCTGTGACCCCGCCTCTTGTTTTTTTTTCTTTTTTACGGCTCAGAGACTGCCAGGGAAGGGGAGCTCACCACCTCCCGAGGCAGCTGATTCCACAGTGGCACAACTCTGACTGTCAAAAAGCTTTCCCTAAGATCCAGCCAGTACCTTCCCGCCCTTAATTTAAAACCCTTATCGGGAGTCCTCTCCTCTGCTGCCAACCGGAACGGCTCCCTGACCTCCTCTAAATGACACAGCCCTTCAAAGACTTCGAGAGAGCCATCCTGTCCCCCCCTCAACCTCCTCTTCTCCAGACTCAACATTCCCAAGAAGTCCCTCAGCCTTTCCTCACAGGGCTTGTTCTCCAGGCCCCTGATCCTCCTCCTCGTCGCTCTCTTCTGCCCCCCCACATCCGTCTTCTCCTCCCTCCCTCCCTGAACATTTCCACCTCCTTTCAAACCACCCTTCCCCAAAACCCACTAAAAATGGGTACTTTTCACACATGCATGAGAATCCCAGCCTCTCTGGGTAGCTGTGAAACAGAGGACAACAAGATTAAGAGGCATCCCTAAAGGAAGAGGAAATAAGTCTGTTGGTAACCTCGGGGAAACGGATTAAGTCCATTATTAGACTTTGAAGAATAGGCAAGAATTAAGATTGCTTTCAGATTCCAGCGGGTAGAAACATACTAATCAAAATACGTAAAGACCGTTCAATCAAGCCGCGACAAGGGAGTAAAGAGATTAATTTTACAGACAATACGTCGAAGCCCCAAGTTTTCTGTTAATCAAACTGGATTCAGATCTTTCGCCAGGAATATTAAAGGAGTGTGCGGTTTCAACGCTCGTAAACTTAAGTTTTATCAGAAAACAAAATCCAGTCGCTACTGGGGTTCTCCATTGATATTCACTGTTTTTCTCTGCAGATCAGATAACCCGTGTCTATGCCCTGAAAAGAAGTTTTGGAAGAGCTGAAGAAATCTCGTAACAGTGAGAGCTAAATTGGCCACTCTGTTAGAGTTGATGAGAAGCTAAAGGGTCCGGGAGTTTTCAGTTCCTAAAAGAGATGACTAACGGGGGACATGACAGAGGTTTATAAAATTATGCTCGAGGCGGAGAGAGTGAACAAAGAGGAATTTGGGGGGGGGGAAGGGAATGCACAGATCTGTCCTCACAGAGGAGGGAGAGCTTGTACCTGAATAAAACTTGGTCTTAAAGGTGCCACTGGACTGTTTTGGATTGCTAGCTATGGGGGGGGGGACGCACAGATCTGCCCTCACAGAGGAGGGAGAACTTGTACCTGAAGTGGGGGGGGGGCCTCTGCAACTTACCTGGCTGCTTCTTGCTCCTTGTGGCCTGACTGAGGGCTGCTGGGAGCAGGGGGTGGGGCCTGCTGCATGTGCCCGCCCCCTGGGCACCTTACTGCCGGAGCTCTGCTCCTGTGCGCTCCCGCAGGAAATGACCCCTGCGTGTGGGCAATGTGGAAAAAGGGACGTCGCAGTGGCGTATCGTACTGAGGGTACTTAATTGGTAGACGGGAAGGTTGTCTTTGTTCAGAATGTCTCTTTTACGGATGAATTTTCTTTTCCTTGCTGGAGAAGAATTCCTTTTTATAGCATTGTATGAACAGGGGACGTGATGAAGAGAGGTCACATACATATAGAAAGAGAATCCCGGCTGCCCATGGGAAGGCTCTCCTCCTCTGCACTTACCTAAGAAAGTGTTGGAAATGTATTCAGAGACCTGATTTCCGGAGCGGCTCATTTCAGAGAGGTGTGTTAGTTTTTTGGTTCAGCATTCTTTTAAACTGTCAGAAAAACAAGAGGAGAAAGGAAGAGTCAAAACGATGTGTGGGGGGGTTTTGGTCACGTGCGCTGATGTGAACAGATGCCCGGAATAGGCAGTTATGTCCAGCTGTGCGAGACTTGCACAAGAGTAGGCTCACAGACATACCTGTTGCATGTGCGTGTAAACATCGACCCTGCAAGTGAAAATAATAGCGCAAGCGGGTACTTGTGAACAAAAGTGTGTCAATAAGCACGTGTGTTACATTTCCCCTCGATGCACGTCTCTCTGCTAGGACCAGGGTTAAGGAGAGCGTTTTGCCAGCCAATTTAAAATCGAAGGCTTCTAGCCGGGGAGAGAAGAGGACTGGTTGCTACTACTATAAAATATATATACAGTGTTCATGGAGAGCTCTAAAGCCATGATAATACAGGAGGCTTTTGCACCGATGTTAAAAGAAGAAAAGATGAGCTTGCTCCTTTATAAACGCTTGAACATGGAACCAGAAGATTATTTATATATACATAGAATATATATATATTTATATACATAAATAAAATAAATATGTAAATATAAAATATAAAGAAGAAATTAAACATTGGGTTGCTCTCAGGGGTCGTTTCGTAGAAAAAGAGGTGCAGGAGCTCATTAGCATAACTCATTGGCATAACTCATTTGCATACACCACACCCCGACATCACCGGAAGCGTGTCAGAGGGCAACACCCATCGCTCAGGCTCCACTGGACTCTTTTGGATTGCTAGCTATTGGGAGGGGGGAAACGTGCAGATCTGTCCTCACAGAGGAGGGAGAGCTTGTACCTGAATAAAACTTGGTCTTAAAGGTGCCACTGGACTGTTTTGGATTGCTAGCTATTGCGGGGTGGGTGGGACATGCAGATCTGCCCTCACAGAGGAGGGAGAGCTTGTGCCTGGAGGCGAGCTGGGGGGGGCTCTGCAGCTTACCTGGCTGCTTCTTGCTCTGACTGAGGGCTGCTGGGAGCAGGGGGCGGGGCTTGTCCCATGTGCCCGCCCCCTGGGCTCCTTACTGCCAGAGCTCCGCTCCTGTGCGCTCTCGCAGGAAATGACCCCTGTTGCTCTTAAACAGAACACTGAACTGTAGCAAGAGGCTGACACCTTCATTGCTATAGGGTTACTCCTGAGGAAGACTGGGACGAAAGGAGTCTATATCCGGATGCTCGTCGAGAATGACGGGCCTGTGATATTTGCCAAGTTTTACAATGTAATATGATCCTTACTCAATGTGTTGTCATCTAAATCACGGTCTTTGCTCGTTTGTTGCACCACTGGGAGGCTGGCAACCATAACCTCCAGAGGAGCTGATCTCTGTGGTCTTGAGATCTGTTCGAACGCTTGGAGATCTCCAGGCGCCAACTGGTGGTTGGCATCCTAAGAAGAGCCCCCCCCGATTAGGGTTTCCAGCTCCAGATTGGGAAATACCTGGAGATTTGGGGGGTGGAGCCAGGGGAAGGGGAGGTTTGGGGAGGGGAGGGGACTTTGGCGGGGTTTAATGCCATAGAATCCAGCCTCCAAAGCGGCCACTTTTCTCCAGGAGAACTGACCTCTGACGCCCGGAGATGTTGCAATCCCAGGAGCTCTCCGGCCACCCCCTGGGGGTTGTACAAAATATATAATGGCAACACAGCGAAAGCAAGTTTCGGTACAGAAACACAGCCCCGAGGCTGCAGCGCTGTGTAAAGAAATACAAACAGACAGGAGTGCATTGCAAGTCAGGTAGAAGTTTTGTAGACTCCTGTGCAACGCTCAACAGGAGTTAGTTGCTGTCAATTTTCCGGGCTGTGTGGCCTTGGTCTTCGCACTGTCGGACCTGACATTTCGCCAGCAGCTGTGACTGACACCCTCAGAGGTATCACACAGAAAGGTGGAGTACTCTCTGTGTCAAGGTGAGAAGAAAAATGGTAGGCAGGTAATTTATATCTACTCAGGAAGGTGGGGTAGGGCTGAGTCATTGAGTCATTACCTCACCTTTCGGAGTAGATATAAATTACCTGTCTACCATTTTTCTTCTCACCTTGACACAGAGAGTACATCTTTCTGTGTCATACCTCTGAGGATGCCAGTCACAGCTACTGGCGAAACGTCAGGTCCTACAATGCCAAGACCACGGCCACACAACCCGGAAAATCGACAGCAACTAATGAACTCTGGCCGTGAAAGCCTTCGACAACATAGTCAACAGGAGGTTTTGTGAACTTGGCAGGTTCTTCTGGAAGGTGGCCTGAAGAAAGGAAATACTGAAATGAAGAGGACCCGGGCTTTGTCGCCACCGACCACTCTAAAGAAGACCTTCGCTGTACAGGAAGAGGGCTTGGCTGCATTCTAATGTATTGAATTGTATCTGAAGTTTTCATTTGGGAGTTGGGACTCATCTTTCCCAGTCCTGACTACTTGACATTGTCTCAAGACGATGCACCCTCCTGGACTGAATTGAGACCTAGGTTTCCTGTCTCATGACCAATGCTGATTTTTCCCATGCCTACTACCCTTCTTCATATCACACCTCATTCCATCTTGCCGGCTACTGTCATTCGCCTGCTATTGCCATTCAGCATCTGAAACCACTCCACTCTCCAAGACAGAAGGACAGACGGACTCACATTTCGTTAAGGTCTTTAAGCTGCTCCTGGACTCTCGCTCGTTTCTACTGCTACATCCCTGAAGAAAGGAAATACTGAAATGAAGAGGACCCGGGCTTTGTCGCCACCGACCACTCTAAAGAAGACCTTCGCTGTACAGGAAGAGGGCTTGGCTGCATTCTAATGTATTGAATTGTATCTGAAGTTTTCATTTGGGAGTTGGAACTCATCTTTCCCAGTCCTGACTACTTGACATTGTCTCAAGAAGATGCACCCTCCTGGACTGAATCAAGACCTAGGTTTCCTGTCTCATTACCAATGCTGATTTTTCCCATGCCTACTACCCTTCTTCATATCACACCTCATTCCATCTTGCCGGCTACTGTCATTCGCCTGCTATTGCCATTCAGCGTCTGAAACCACTCCACTCTCCAAGACAGGACAGACGGACTCACATTTCGTTAGTCTTTAAGCTGCTTCGGGACTCTCGCTCTTTTCTACTGCTAGGCTACCCATCTCGATCTATCTCCGTAGAAGGTACCCAAGGACAGTGCCCGTACGGCCCAGAGCTCCCTCTTCATTCTCAGGAGACCCGCAGAGTTTTGTTTTCTCTCCGTGGTTCCAGCAAGGGGCTACGGTTCCCACAGCCGCTTACGAAGGCGTATTTTTGTTCCGTCGACCTCCCAGACTAAACCACGGCCACTGCCAAATCAAGACCTAGGTTTCCTGTCTCATTACCAATGCTGATTTTTCCCATGCCTACTACCCTTCTTCATATCACACCTCATTCCATCTTGCCGGCTACTGTCATTCGCCTGCTATTGCCATTCAGCGTCTGAAACCACTCCACTCTCCAAGACAGGACAGACGGACTCACATTTCGTTAGTCTTTAAGCTGCTTCGGGACTCTCGCTCTTTTCTACTGCTACATCCAGACTAACACGGCTACCCATCTCGATCTATCTCCATAGAAGGTACCCCAGGACAGTGCCCGTACACAGGAAGCCCCACTCAGCAGCAATCTGGAGCCACACAGGGTCCTGCACTGCCCATTTTAAGATTACAGCAGTTCTATCCTGCTCAGGATGTGAACTGCTCTGCTCAGTAGGGTGGAAAAAATTAGAAGGAACATTGGATTGGAGACCACCAAAGAATACCAGAGTTGCTATGCAGAGGCAGGCAACAGCAAGCCACCTTTGAACTTATCTTCCCTTGGAAACATGACGGGGTCGCCATAAGTCGGCTTCGATTTGTTGGCAAAAAACCAACAAAAACACTGTAATGTTTGCAGGTCCATCTCGGGTCCTGTCAAGGCAAATGTGTGCTAGAAGTTGTATGCTGGAACTTAATTTCCAGGCACATGGAGGTGTGGTAAAGTGAGCAATAAGGGTTGCCAATTTCCAGGTTGTGGCTGGAGAGCTGGAATTACAACTCATCTCCGGATGACGGAGATCAGTTCCCCTGGAGAAAACGGCGACTTGGAGGGCGGACTCTGTGGCCTTGTGCCTTCCTGCGGCCCCTCCCCAGGGTCCGGGCCCAAATCTCCAGGCATTTCTTAACCCAGAGATAGCAACCCCAAGCCTCTGTCAAACTTTGGGTTGCCACCCTCAAGGTGGTGGCTGGAGATCTACTGGAGGGACGGCTTCCTCCTCCTCTCCCCACACGTCCACCTCAAGCGGTGGAAGCCACGTTCAGTAGCCAGGAATCTCGAACACCCCGCCGTCTCCGCGAAACCCAGATCACTCTCTCCTTCTCTCTGTGCTACACAGGGCTCCCAGGTCAGCTTGCCAGAGCTGCGATTCCAGGAGGTCTCCAGGCCCCGTCAGGAGGTGGGCAGGCTGGCCTGGGAGCCGTCCCGGAATCACAAATGATCCTCAGATGACGGGAGATCAGTTCCCCTGGAGAAAACGGCGACTTGTAGGGCGGACTCTGTGGCCTTGTGCCTTCCTGCGGCCCCTCCCCAGGGTCCGGGCCCAAATCTCCAGGCATTTCTTAACCCAGAGATAGCAACCCCAAGCCTCTGTCAAACTTTGGGTTGCCACCCTCAAGGTGGTGGCTGGAGATCTACTGGAGGTAGATGATGATAATGATGATGATGATGATGATGAAGAAGAAGGAGAAGAGGAGGAGGAGGAGGAGATTGGATTTATACCCCACCCTTCACTACCCAAAGGTGTCTCAAAGCGGCTTACAAACTCCTTTCCCTTCCCCTCCCAACAACAGACACCACTACCCGAAGGTGTCTCAGAGCGGCCTACAAACTCCTTTCCCTTCCCCTCCCCAACAGGACACCCTGTGAGGCAGGTGGGGCTGAGAGATCTCTTTTGAGGACTGTCCTTAAGAGAACAGCTCTGACAGAACTATGGCTTGGCCAAGGTCACCCAGCAGCTGCAAGTGGAGGAGTGGGGAATCAAACCTGGCTACATAAGAACATAAGAGAAGCCAATGCTGGATCAGGACAATGGCCCATCCCGTCCAACACTCAGCCTGAGACCCCGGAGAGCAGCTGCCAGTCTGAGTAGACAATACCATCCTTGATGACATTCAGGGGTCTGATTCAGTATAAGGGAGCGTCATGAAAGTTGGGGCCGAGCACGTCAGTTTGGCATGCAGAAGGTCCCAGGTTCAATCCCCCACCATCTCCAGTTGAAAGGACCAGGCAGGAGGTGATGGGAAAAGGTAAAGGTCAAGGTTCCCTTGCTCGAAAGCCAGTCGAGTCCGACTCTAGGGTTGCGGTGCTCGTCTCCGTTCCGAAGCCGAAGAGCCAGCGCTGTCCGAAGACGTTTCCGTGGTCACGTGGCCGGCATGACTAAACACCGAGGCGCACGGAACGCTGTTCCCTTCCCACCAAAGTGGTCCCTATTTATCTACTTGCAATTTCTTGCGTTCGAACTGCTCGGTTGGCAGGAGCTGGAACTAGAGATGGGCGCTCACTCCGTCATGCGGCACACTCGGGTCTCGAACTGCTGAACTGCCAACGTTCCACAGCCTGCAGTTCAGCGTCTTAACCACTTGAGCCACCGCAGCTCCTGGTGACGGGAAAGGCCTTGGCAAAAGACCCTGGGGAGCTGCTGCCCGTCTGAGTGCTGATTCTGAAGGGCCGATCGTCTGATTCAGTATAAGGCTGTTTCATGTGTTCAATAAACTGGAATTCTAATCTAGAATCCAAAGCCTTGAGACTTGACCACGTGGGGTCCCTCTGTGTCAATGGGTCACGCAGGTGGTACTGGCTGGGTGGACACGGGAAACGGCAGAGAGGATGAGAGATCCGTCCGCAGCGCAAAAAGGAGGGAAAGCACTTTGGGCACGGATATCCCCGAAAGCGTCGTGGCAGAAACAAAACAAAAAAACGGTTTGGGAGCTCTGTATCAGACCCATATCACTCCGTGCTGGATCGAAAGGGGGCCGGATTCTGACTCTACAGCCGTGGGTTCCAAAAACCCTTTCCGTACCGGGGGGTAGCGGCCTGGCCGGTCGGCACCAGCCACGCCTTTGGCGCGGAAGGGTGGGCTCGCTTCCCCAGGTGCCTCCGCCGCCGCGTCTGACTTTTAGAGCCCGCTCTGTCCTTGAGGAAACTCCCGGATGCTGCGTCCTGGCAGAAGCCTGAGGTGAGTCATCGCCTTGCCTCAGCCGAGACGGGCGATGTTGCAGACTCTTAGCCGCAGCGGCGGCCGCCTTTGGGAGAGACTGAAGGGGAAAGCCGCCTCTTTTGTGTGCGGGGTGTCCCCTTTCCGCTGCGCTGTTTCGGCCACCCCGGATTAAGGGGCGTGAGGGCGTGACGTGGGAGGGACACGTCCGGGACTCCCGCTTGCTTCCCTGCCCCGGGAGGACCGACTTTCTCCTCTGCCCGGACTCATCTGGTTCCACCTCAGTTCCCGGCGGAGACGGCTTCGGAGGGCGGCCATCTTGGTCTGCGGTAGAAGCCGGATTCGAGTCCGGCGGCAGCCCCTTAGACAGCAGCAAGGTAGCAAGTCGGAATGGAGATCGTGGTGTCCTTATGTCCCAGTCTGAAAGGCCGGAGGGGTGCTGGAAAGAAAGGACTCGGGGTGCAGAGGTCGCTGCGTGTTACGAAGTACCTCCGCGCCCTGACTCCTTTCGTTGCAACGCCCCTCCCACCTTCAGACTGGGGTAGAAGGGCTCCAGGGTCTCCGTTCCAGCTCGCATCCGACGAAGCAAACTTTGGACTCCTGAAAGCTCCCACCCCGAATACCTGGTGGGCAGCGCTCCCTCTAAGCCGTGGAGTCCTGTGAGCAAAAATTCTACTTTGTGAGCTACCGGCATGAAAGTTGTGAGGGAGCGATTTGGCTGCTGCATACATTCGTTTGCTGTGGAGCCCTCCTTCCTGAGCTCAGGCAAAAAAGTCTGAGCCGGAGGCTAAAAAACTGTGAGCTGGCTCACACTAACTCAACGTAGAGGGAACACTGCTCGTGGGTCTCTTAAGGTGCTACCGAATGTTAATCTGCTACCGGATGCGGATTTCTGCAGAAACTCTTCCCTGCCCTCCCCGACCACGCCTGCACTTGGTGGCCACCCCCCTGGGAATCGGGACCGCAAAGTCTCCCTGGCGGAGTCGTTCCGAGGCCAAAACGCTGCTAAAGGCCTCCTTGCAGGAGACAAAAATAAAGAGATGCCGGGGGGGCAAAGGATGGTCTCGTGGGAAGCAAGTGGCCCGGGGAACAGAGAGGGGTTAGCATTTGGGGTGTGCCCACGTGACTCTTACGGAGCTGTCCGGGGAAGCTGCTTTGGTGTGGGCGATTCCGTCAGGGTGGGCCTCGAGCCAGGCTACAGTAGTGTCTAAAGCAACAAGGCTCCATCCTCCCAGAGGGGTGAATCGTGATCATATAGGGGAGGGAGGGAGGGA
>NW_015166463.1:467246-474029 GCF_001447785.1 Gekko japonicus | reverse complement strand
AGGAAGGAAGGAAGGAAGGAAGGAAGGAAGGATGGAAGGAAGGAAGGAAGGAAGGAAGGAAGGAAGGGAGGAAAAAAGGAAGGAAAAAAGGAAGGAAAAAAGGAAGGAAAAAAGGAAGGAAAAAGGATGAAAAGAAGGAATTAATGGGGAGTGATAGAAAGGAAGGAAGGAAAGAAGGAATTAGTGGGGAGAGGAAGGAAGGAAGGAAGGAAGGAAGGAAGGAAGGAAGGAAGGAAGGAAGGAAGGAAGGAAGGAAGGAATTAGTGTGCAGTGGTAGAAAGGAAGGAAGGAAGGAAGAAAAAAGGATGAAAAGAAGGAATTAATGGGGGGTGATAGAAAGGAAGGAAGGAAGGAAAGAAGGAATTAGTGGGGAGTGGTAGGAAGGAAGGAAGGCAGGCAGGCACACCCTGGAGTGGGTATTAACCCTGCTCTCTAATGGCAAACGTCAGTTACCAAGAACCAAGCCTACTTCTCTCCACAAGTTCCATCTTGGCTTCTGTTTCTTAGGCTAGGATATTTTGGAATACCGGGAACTGGTGCGTGCCCACTTTTGTGCCGCTCCAAAGACTCAGATTCTACTAACTACATTTCTTTATCACCCCCATCCATCCAAGGCTTCTGTAAGAGCCGATTATCCCACGAGGGGGTCGAATGTCAAGGCAGCAGAAAGGAAAGCCCCGCTGCGGACTGCAGTGGACAAACTCCGACTGCAAATGTTCTCTTGCATACAAAACAACAGAAGATTAGCACAGAAGAGCCCTGCTGGATCAGACCAGCGGTCCATCTATTTCAGCATCCCGTCTCACACAGGTCCTCTGGAGGGCCAACAACAGGGCAAGGAGGCCGAGGCCTTCCCTGATGTTGCCTCCTGGCTCTGGGATGCAGAGGCTGACTGCTTCTGAAGTCTCCATGGCTAGTAGCCACTGATAAAACTCATCCTCCAAGAATCTATCTAATCCCCTTTTACAGTTGTCTCTGTCCACCACTACATCCTATGGCAGCAAATCCCACACTTTAATCACTTGCTGAGAAAAAAACTGCTTCCAGTTTGGTGTTGTGGTTAAGTGCGCGGACTCTAATCTGGGAGAACCGGGTTTGATTCCCCACTCCTCCACTTGCACCTGGCTGGATGACCTTGGGCAAGCTGTAGTTCTGATAAGAGCTGTTCTTGAAAAAGAGCAGTTTCTGTCAAGAGCTCTCTCAGCCCCACCTACCTCCCAGGGTGTCTGTTGTGGGGAGGGGAAGGGAAAGGAGTTTGTGAGCCGCTCTGAGACTCCTTTGGGGATAGTGAAGGGCGGGGTATAAATCCAATCGCTTCTTCTTCTGTCTGTCCTGAATCTACTGACGCCCTCATCTTAATTGGATGCCCCTGAGCTCTACTATTTTGGGAGAGGGTGAAACAGTTCACTCGGGCCCCTCTCTCTCGCTTATTGCCATCAACTTACAGCCAACTTATTGTGACCCTGTAGGGTTTTCAAGACAAGAGACAAACAGAGGTGGTTTGCCATTGCCTGCCTCTGCGTAGCAACCCTGGACTTCCTTGGGGGTCTCCCCTCCAAGTACGAAGCAGGGTTGACCCTGCATAGCTTACAAGATCTGACCAGACTGGGTACTCTGGATCTGCATAAGCTATCAGATCACTAATCGCGAAGAAGAAGAAGAGGAAGATGATGATGAAGAAGAAGAGGAGGAGGAGGAGGAAGAAGAAGAAAAGAGAGATTGGATTTACACCCTGCCCTTCACTTGGAGTCTCAGAGCGGCTTACAGTCTCCTTTCCCTTCCTTTCCCCACCACAGACCCCCTGTGAGGTGGGTGGGGCTGAGAGAGCGCTGACAGAAACTGCTCTTTTCAGGAACAGCTCTGACAGAACTGTGGCTTGCCCAAGGCCATCCAGCAGCTGCGAGTGGAGGAGTGGGGAATCAAACCCGGTTCTCCCAGATTAGAGTCCGCGCACTTAACCACTACACCAGACTGGCTCTCAGGAGAAGGAGACAGAGACAGAGAAGGACACTGGATTTATACCCCGCCTTTCACGATCTGAAGGAGTCTCCAATCTCCTTTCCTCCCTCTACCCACAAAAGACACCCAGTGAGGCAGGTGGGGCTGAGAGAGCTCTCTCGAGAACGGCCCTTGAGAGAACAGCTCTGAGAGAACTTGTGACTGACCCAAGGTCACACCAGCAGGTGCATGTGGAGGAGGAGTGGGGAATCAAACCCGGTTCTCCCAGATCCTAACCACGGCACCAAACTGGCTCTCAGAAGCCATGCTGGGCAAAAGCCCCATCTGACCCTTTTCGCTTTCTAAAAACACTTGGCGGGCAAGAGGTGCAGTGGCGCCCACAGGCACCGTGTTGGAGACCCCCTGCCTCAAGGTGATTTCATACATGCCCCTTTAAGCGTCGGTCCTGCCGTGTGCCTGCGTGGACCTTTCCCCATAGTTTCTAGCATGCTCCCCTATCACGCTATAAAATCGATCTCTGCCCAAGCAGGGAAGGTGGAATTACAATCACATTTCAGCGTTCCTGCAGTTCTGAGTCATCCGCGGAGAGAGAAGTGTTCTGTCCAAAACGTGTTTTTCTAGTCTTCGGTTTCGTGTGGCGACACGTAAACCAGGAAAACCATAATTCTGGACAGCCGTACTGGGCATTCAAACGAAGGAAGGGGACGGGGACGTAATTAAAGTGCTTGAAAAGGCCTGCGTAATTTCGGTCTTTAGCTTCCCGTGCAGCATCGTGGTTTTGGTGCCATGGAAACAAAGCTCGGAGTTTTACACGGCCACTGCCGGGTGCCCGCTGATGCCAAGGGTCATACCTGTCGTGGCAGGACGAGAGAAGACGTCTGTGAGTGGGGCAGTTAGCTGACTGGCTCCCTGCCCAGGTCTGTTGTGGCCAACCCCGAACATGTCCCATTTTGTCCGGCACACAGGGACCCAAGGAAGGGAATCTAAGACAGCTTTGCTTTTATAACCCTCATCCTGAACCTACATGCAGTAGAAAAGAGCGAGAGTTTGGTAGCACAAAGACTAACAAAATTTGTGGCAGGGGATGAACTTTCGTGAGTCACGGCTCACTTCTTCAGATACAGCGAGAATGTGAGACCACTATATAGAGAAGAAGAAAAAGAGATTGGATTTATACTCCGCCCTTCGCTCGGAGTCTCAGAGCGGCTTACAAACTCCTCTCCCTTCCCCTCCCCACAACGGACCCCCTGTGAGGTCGGTGGGGCTGAGAGAGCTCTGAAAGAAACGGCTCTTTTTCAAGGACAGCTCTGACAGAGCCAGTGTTCCCTCTAAGCTGAGTTACTGTGAGCCAGCTCACAGTTCTTAGAATCATAGAATGTTAGAGTTGGAAGGGACCTTGCAGGTCATTTAGTCCAACCCCCTGCACTCTGCAGGAGCATAGCTGAAAGATAGCCCTACATACCTACATACATTCTTTAGCCTCCAGCTCACAGCTTTTTAACTCAGGAAGGATGGCTCCAGAGCAAACTAATGTATGCAGCAGTCAAATTACTCATTCACAACTTTAATGCTAGGAGCTCACAAAGTAGAATTTTTGCTCACAAGACTCCACAGCTTAGAGGGAGCATTGGACAGAGCTACGGCTTGCCCAAGATCATCCAGCAGTTGCAAGTGGAGGAGTGGGGAATCAAACCTGGTTCTCACAGATTAGAGTCCGTGCACTTAACCACTACTCCCAACTAGAGATGTAAAATTTCCGGAAATTTTCAAGCTTGGAAGAAAAATTGAAAAAAATGCTACATTAGCATTTCTTTTGTCTTTTCTAGATTGAAAGTCATTCTGTTACTTTAGGAACATAAAATATGACTATGGACATTTTTACTTGGCATGAAATTATCACAACTAGCATATTAAAAATATAGTGTATCCAAACAATTATTTCAAACAGAATACCCACCCACATGCAAAAACAAAACTGAAACTTTTTTATTTTCTTCTGACAATCGCACCTCCTAAAGGAAGAAATGCATCTTGTTCTTGCATTGGAGGGTTCAGTTTGTAACCTAGGACTTGCTTGTCCTCAGTGCACAGAAATTAGATCTGATACCATATATATATATTTCAGAAATGATTTGGAAAATATTTGAACACCTAGCCTGAAAATATTTTATTCATCATGTTAAAATAAAACGTTCCATAATCATTTTTTTTCTTTTTTGAATTTTTCCAATTTTTTGGAAAAAACCCAAAAAGGCTTCAGGAAAAAAAACGGGGAAAAAACAGGGTTTTCCCTATTTTTTCCGGGTTTTTTCCGGGCCTTCACATCTCTACTCCCAACTAAGACAGATGGTCTCCATTCTCGCTGAATCTGACGAAGTGAGCAGTGGCTCATGAACGCTCACATACCCTGCCACAAACGGTGTCAGCCTTTCAGGTGCTCATGGACTCTTGCTCTTTTCTCCTACTGCAGACAGACTAACACGGCTACTCGTTCTGGTCTGTCCGAAGAAGTGCGCCGTGACACACGAAAGCTCCTCCCCTGCCACAAATGGTGTCAGTCTTTAAGGTGCTCCTGGACTCTCGCTCTTTTCTCCTGCCCCAGAAAGACTAACACGGCGACCCACCTTGGTCTATGTACAATCACAGCATCTGTGGCACACGGTATTTCCAAGTTACTGGATGCGCCACAAGTCATGGCCAACTCTACCCAAACCATATTATGCTGGGGGTTTTTTGGCAGCTAGAAGCACAGCTTGCTCCTGCAGCTGCTGGATGCCCTTGGGAAAGCCGTAGTTCTGATAAGAGCTGTTCTTGAAAAAGAACAGTTTCTGTCAGAGCTCTCTCAGCCCCGCCTACCCCACAGGCAAGCTCTAAGCTTGTGAGCAAAAATTCTACTTTGTGAGCTACTGGCATTAAAGTTGTGAGCGAGCGATTTGGCTGCTGCATAAATCAGTTTGCTCTGGAGCAGCCCTCCTTCCTGAGCGAAGAAAAAAATGCATGAGCCAGAGGCTAAACAACTGTGAGCTAGCTCACACTAACTCAGCTTAGAGGGAACACTGCTCACAGGGTGTCTGTTCTGCGGGGGGAAGGGAAAATGAAAAAGAGCAGTTTCTGTCAAGAGCTCTCTCAACCCCGCCTACCTCACAGGGTGTCTGTTCTGCGGAGGGGAAGGGAAAGGAGTTTGTAAACTGCTCTGAGACCTTCCTCCTCCTCCTCCTCTCTTCTTCTTCTTCTAGACTGATGGGTTCCCAAATAAAACTGTACAGTGTATGAGATTAGTATTTTACCAGGTGGTCAGCCGTGTTGGTCTGAAGCAGTGGAACCAATGTAGAGTCCAGTGGCACGTTATTGAGAGCCAGTTTGGTGTGGTGGTTCAGTGCGCGGACTCTGATCTGGGAGAGCTGGGTTTGATTCCCCACTCCTCCACTCGCGGCTGCTGGATGACCTTGGGCAAGCCATAGTTCTGATAAGAGCTGTTCTTGAAAAAGAGCCGTTTGTGTCAGAGCTCTCTCAGCCCCGCCTGCCTCCCAGGGTGTCTGTTGTGGGGAGGGGAAGGGAAAGGAGTTTGTCAGCCACTCTGAGACTCCTTTGGGTAGTGAAGGGCAGGGTATAAATCCAATCTCCTCCTCCTCCTCCTCTTCTTCTTGTTTAAGACTGACAAAGTTGAGCTTTCTTGTGCATGCACTTCTCAGGTTTTTTTCGGGATGGCCAGAGACGGTGACGTTCCCACATCCCCCACCAGTGGCTACACCCTGCTGGGGCCTGGGTGTGTGTGTGTCGTCTTTGTTCCTTTGCTGGGTTCCGGCCCCTCTTACCAACCACCGGGGCAGAGTTTGGCCTTGTACCGCCACCCCGCCTGTTCCTCGTTTCAGGGTTGTCCCAAACATCCTCCACGTCTGCTCCGACGTCACCTTTCCCCTTGGCCGAGCGTACCCCCCTCCCTCCCCTCCCACTTTCCCACCTTCTCTTTCCTCTCAAAAGCCGCATGGAGCGGAACAACAATGGGGGGAGGGGGGGGGGGGGGGATGAAAGGGAGGATGGAAACGGGCATCCTCGTCATCCCCGGCAGCCAATCGGTCGTCCCCGGTGCTATCTCCATAGCAACAAGAGTCTCCTTAGCAACTGCCCCCTTCTTCAGGTTAAAAGGGACCGGTCTTGGGAAACCCTTTCTGAATGAGGACAGGGGGGGACCAGAATGCCTTGGGCTGATGCTCTTCTCCGGTGGGGAGGGGGGGATATCTATTCTCGCAGACCCTGGAGAGGAGGGAACTAGCTCCACGCGGCCGAAAAGTCACGCAGGGCGGGCAGCCCCAAAGACCCCTGCGATATGGGGGGGGGGGCGCAAAGCGTTTATGCCCCCTTCTGCATTGACCTGCAGATGGTTATGAGCTGCGGCATCTTTCTCAGCTCTCGGCTTGGGCACGGCCTATACCCGGCAGCATTGCATGCTTGTCAATTAGAGTTGGGGTACGCTGACCTTCCCCCCTCCCCACGCCATGTCCCCTGGCAACCTCTAAAGGGATTGCATGAGTTATGTGCCACCCATCTGCAAACAACCTATGGTGACCCCAGCAAGGGGCTTTCAAGGCAAGTGAGAAGCAGAGGTGGTCTGCCATTGCCATCCCCTGCAGAGCCTTCCTTGGTGGCCTCCCATCCAAGTATGGACCCTGCTTGGCTTCCCACTTATGGCAACCTCTGCAAGGGGCTTTCAAGGCAAGTGAGAAGCAGAGGTGGTCTGCCATTGCCTTCCCCTGCAGAGCCTTCCTTGGTGGCCTCCCATCCAAGTATGGACCCTGCTTGGCTTCCCACTTATGGCAACCTCTG
>NW_015166463.1:460393-466470 GCF_001447785.1 Gekko japonicus | reverse complement strand
CCATGTGTTAATCACTCTTTGGGTGAAGAAGGACTTCCTTTTATCCGTTCTAACCCGACCGCTCAGCAATTTCATGGAGTGCCCACGAGTTCTTGTACTGTGAGAAAGGGAGAAAAGTACCTCTTTCTCTACCTGCTCTATCCCATGCATAATCTTATAAACCTCACTCATGTCACCCCTCAGTCGTCGTTTCTCCAAGCTAAAGAGCCCTAAGTGTCCATAT
Source organism: Gekko japonicus (assembly GCF_001447785.1). Taxonomy (NCBI): domain Eukaryota; kingdom Metazoa; phylum Chordata; class Lepidosauria; order Squamata; family Gekkonidae; genus Gekko; species Gekko japonicus. The sequence goes on along the minus strand of NW_015166463.1, from coordinate 466,247 downwards.
CTCCAAACAGCCCTCTTGAATGGCTAAAGCTTAACTGGGGGGAAGGGGGGTGGGGAGGGGACATTAGGCATAATATCCACCAAATCAATACATCTTATGGACACCCTTGTTTTGAAACAAGGATACTTGTGATCAGTGTTCCCTCTAAGCTGAGTCAGTGTGAGCTCGCTCACAGTTTTTTAGCCTCCGGCTCACACATTTTTGTCTTGGCCCAGGAAGGAGGGCTCCAGAGCAAACTGATTTATGCAGCAGCCGAATCTCTCACTCACAACTTTAATGCCAGTAGCTCACAAAGTAGGATTTTTGCTCACAAGACTTAGAGGGAGCATTGCTTGTGATCCAGGTTCAGATCACCACACTACTATGAACCATGCTGGGTGACCTTGGGTCTGCCCACACTCTCTCAGCCTGACCTACCTCGCAGGGTTGTTGGCAGGACATAATGTGAAATGGGAACTGTGTCCGTCGTGCCCTTAGAAGAAGACAAACGGGATGAAAATACACTAGACAGGCAAATCGCCTTCCAGACTTCAACTGAGAGAAGAAGCCTCGATGGAGGATTCTGGGAGTGCCGTAACTTTGGATTCCCAGCACGGTTTGGGGTTAGACTAGATGACCCCTAGGGTGCCTTCTGAGTACAGAACGCAACTACGCTGCGCGGGGGATTGCTAAGACTCTAGTGGATGAGCCAGAAAGCAAACACGGTGTCAAAAATCTCGTCTGCGGAACGCAAACAGCACAACAAAATTTCCCAAGAACGTGTCAGATCATCAACCAAATACCTGCCTGGAAGTTAGGATTCTGGAAGGTTTTGAGGCTGCAACTGGTCACAATCCAAACACGAACCGGCTACTGAAATGGCCAGTGAGTGTGCAACATTAAAGCTTTTCCTGGCCTTCACGATGCCTAAGGGGAAAGGTGGGTTACCTGCCCAAATGCGTCACTAGTTTAATCTTTCTGTACATACAGAACTGTTACCCCAGGGAATCCTGTCTTTGCTCCCCCACCATAACACTTTTTGGGCAGTAGAAGATGAAGAGATTCAATTTATCCCCCGCCCTTCACTCGGAGTCTCAGAGCAGCTTACAATCCCTTTCCCTTCCCCTCCCCACAACAGCCCCCCTGGGAGGTAGGAGGGGCTGAGAGAGCTCTGAGAGAACTGCCCTTGAGGGAACAGCTCTGAGAGAACTGTGGCTTGCCCAAGGTCACCCAGCAGCTGCATGTGGAGGAGTGGGGAATCAAACACAGTTCTCCCAGATTAGAGTCCACGCTCCTAACCACTATGCCAGACTGGCTCTGGATGTTTCTACCATGGCTTCCTTACTGTCTGAAGAGCTACTGTCCGGAACAACAGGTTTACAGTTTAGTTATGCTACGTGTGTAAAAAAACGGCTCCTAAAGCGATACTTTGTGTGGTCCGTGCCCAATGAGGAGCCAGTGAGGTGTAGTGGTTAAAAGGGTCTGACTAGTATCTGGCAGGTCCTTAAAGAGATGGGAGTACCAGACCACCTCACATGTCTCTTGAGAAACCTGTATAAGGGCCAAGAAGCGACAGTTAGAACCGGATATGGAACAACTGATTGGTTCAGCATAGGAAAAGGAGTACGACAAGGATGTATACTGTCACCTTGCTTATTTAATATATATGCAGAGTACATCATGCGAAATGCTGGCCTGGATGAATCACAAGCGGGAATTAAGATTGCTGGGGAAAAGATCAACAACCTCAGATATGCAGACGATACCACTCTAATGGCAGAAAGTGAAGAGGACCTAAAGAGCCTCTTGCTCAGGGTAAAAGAGGAGAGCGCAAAAGTGGGCTTGAAGCTCAACATCAAAAAAACTAAGATCATGGCATCCGGCCCCATCACTCCTTGGCAAATAGAAGGGGAAGCTGTGGAAGTAGTGACAGACTTCACGTTCCTGGGATCCCAGATCACCGCAGACTGTGACAGCAGCCATGAAATTAAAAGATTTCCTTGGGAGGAAAGTGATGGCGAACCTAAACAGCATGATAAAAAGTAGAGACATCACCCTGCCAACAAAAGTCCGCATGGTCAAAGCAATGGTATTCCCAGTAGTCATGTATGGCTGTGAGAGTTGGACTATAAGGAAGGCCGAGCGCCGAAGAATAGATTCTTTTGAACTATGGTGCTGGAGGAGACTCTTGAGAGTCCCTTGGACTGCAAGAAGAACAAATCAGTCAATCCTCAAAGAAATCAACCCTGACTGTTCCCTGGAAGGCCAGATAATGAAACTGACGCTCAAATACTTTGGCCACCAAATGAGAAGGGAGCACTCACTGGAGAAGACCCTGATGCTGGGAAAGATTGAAGGTCAAAGAAGACGGGGACAGCAAAGGATGAGATGGTTAGACAGTGTCATCGAGGCAACGGACATGAAATTGAGCCAACTTCAGAGGACGGCGGAAGACAGGAGGGCCTGGCGGGAGCTGGTCCATGGGGTGGCGAAGAGTCGGACTCGACTGTGCAACTGAACAACAAAGTATCTGGGAGACCCAGGTTCGAATCCCCCACTTCTGCCGTGGAAACTTGCCAGGTGACCTTGAACAAGTCACACTCTCTCGGCCTGACCTACCTAACAGGGCTGTTGTGAGGATAAAACAGAGAAGAGGAGAATGATGTTAAGCCACACTCTCAGCCTAATGTACCTCACAGGGTTGTTGTGAGGATAAAATGGACGAGAGGAGGACGTGGTAAGCTACTTTGGGTCCCCACTGAGGAGAAAAGCAGGCGCTAAATAAATTATATATAAATAAAATTAATTAAAAAGGTGCACATTTCCCAAGACTTAGGGACACCAGTATCCTCCCGCACCAATACTGGTGAGACTGTACCTGAAGGCCAGGATACAATTCAAGAGAACAACTGAAGCGGAAAAGGGTTCAGAGGCAAATTCGCCAAGAAAAGGCGGAATGAAAACAGGGCCTGTTAAAAGCTAAGGGAGAAGAAAAATTGAATCAGACAACTGTGTTGGAAATTCTTTCCCAACACCGGGGAAAAGAGAGAGGTGGGGAGGATGACTCATTCGCTCCGTCCAGATAATGCAAAACCGGGAGCGACAGAATCAAATGACCAGGAGGTGGATTTGGGGAGTTAACGGCACGGCGAGCTCCGGAACCTCAACGTCTTGGCACCGTAGCCAGTAATTCTAGGGCAGGAGCAGATGAGTCTGTACTCAAGGAACAGATGAAGGTGGAGTAGGGCAGGATACACCTGTAGTGCCATTTCCTGTTTCTCAAAAGTCATCACACAGACAGACCCGTGAACACACATGAAGCTGCCTGATACGGAATCAGACCATCGGTCCATCAAGGTCAGTCTTGTCTACTCAGACTGGCAGCCGCTCTCTAGGGCCCCGGGCGGAGGTCTTCCACATCACCTCCTGCCTGGTCCTTTTAACTGGAGATGCCGGGGATTGAACCTGGGACCTCCTGCATGCCAAACAGAGGCTCTACCCCTGAGCCAGGGTCTCAGGTCAAGGTCTTTCCCATCACCTCCTGCCTGGTCCTTTTAACTGGAGATACCGGGGATTGAACCTGGGACCTTCTGCATGCCAAGCAGAGGCTCTGCCATTGAGCCAGGGTCTCAGGTCAAGGTCTTCCCCCTCACCTCTTGCCTGGTCCTTTTTAACCGGAGATGCCGGGGATTGAACCTGGGACCTCCTGCATGCCAAACAGAGGCTCTACCCCTGAGCCAGGGTCTCAGGTCAAGGTCTTTCCCATCACCTCCTGCCTGGTCCTTTTAACTGGAGATACCGGGGATTGAACCTGGGACCTTCTGCATGCCAAGCAGAGGCTCTGCCATTGAGCCAGGGTCTCAGGTCAAGGTCTTCCCCCTCACCTCTTGCCTGGTCCTTTTTAACCGGAGATGCCGGGGATTGAACCTGGGACCTCCTGCCTGCCAAGCAGAGGCCCTGCCACTGAGCCACAGCCTCTCCCCCTTATATTGGGGGCAAACAAGAAAGGCATGCATACTTCTCCCATACTCATAATAAGAGGCCTCGTATGTGAAGTCCATCCCTGCATAGACCACAGCAAGTGAAACCCTCCAGAATGTCCGGTTTGCAAGGCGGGGAAGGGTTGAACCCACACTCCAGATTACTGTACAGAGGCTGGTAATAGCAAACCACCTCTGTCCATCTCTTGCCCGGAGCTGGATGGCCCAGGCTGGACAGATGTCATCAGATCTCGGAAGCTAAGCAGGGTCGGAAGCTAAGCAGACACCCTGTGAGGTCGGTGGGGCTGAGAGTTTCTCTTCCGAGAACTGCTCCCGAGAGAACTGCGGCTTGCCCAAGGTCACCCGGCAGCTGCATGTGGAGGAGTGAGGAATGAAACCTGGTTCTCCCTGGTTAGGGTCTGTGCTCCTAACCACTGCACCAAACTGGCTCTCTACCAGTGTTCCCTCTAAGCTGAGTTGGTGTGAGCTAGCTCAGTTTTTTAGCCTCCGGCTCACGTATTTTTGCCTTAGCTCAGGAAGGGATGGCTCCAGAGCAAACTGATTTATGCAGTAGCCAAATTGCTCACTCACAACTTTAAGGCCAGGAGCTCACAAAGTAGAATTTCTGCTCATGGGACTCCACAGCTTAGAGGGAACATTGCTCTCTACCCAGCCTTTCTTCCGAATGGGAACCCAAAACGACTTACATCATTCTCCCCTCTTCTGTTTCATCCTCACAACAACCCTGTGCGGTAGGTCAGGCGAACAGTGGAAGTCACTGCCTCAAGGTCACCCAGCGAGCTTCCATGGCAGAGTGAGGATTTGAACCTGGGTCTCTCGGATCCTAGCGGGCCACTCTAAGCACTAAGCCGCACTAGAATGCGTGATATGGAGACGCCCCAATGTTCCCTCTAAGCTGTGGAGTTGTGTGAGCAAAAATTCTACTTTGTGGGCTACTGGCATTAAAGTTGTGAGCGAGTGACTTGGCTGCTGCATAAATTAGTTGGCTCTGGAGCCTTCCTTCCTGAGCGGAGACAAAAATGTGTGAGCCAGAGGCTAAAAAACTGTGAGCTGGCTCACACTAACTCAGCTTAGAGGGAACACTGCCCTCCACCCCACCCCGAACCTTAAACAAAGTAATCATCTGGGTAATTCTGGGAATTGGGACAGTACCATTGGGGTACCCCAAAAATTAACTGTTCAAGAGGGTACAACCTTTAAGTGCTATGCCCCCCCATGGCAATAATATTCTCCCTCCCCACTCTCAGACCCATACACCCTGCTACAATTAAACATTCGTTCTTCTGCGGCAACACCACGAAGACTAAAATATGGTCAGAAGATATCCAGACTCATTGTTGGGAGAGCCCTGCCGTCTCCCCTTTCGCCAACACCTAGGGTTGCCATCTTCGGGTTGGGAAATACCCGGAGATTTGGGGGTGGCCCCTGAGGAGGGCGGGGTTTGGGGAGAGGGGGGGCTTTAATAGGGTGCAGTGCAGGGGTACAAAGTCCACCTTTCGAAGTGGCTGTTTTCTCCAAGGGAGCTGATCCCTGTGGCCTGGAGATCAGTTGTAACCCCAGGGGATTCTTATCCCAGGTGACAAAAGAGAACCTCCACGTGCCGAGACAGTCAACTTCTATATCCCAGAGCTAGAAGGCAACATCAGGATATCAGACCTCGGCCTCCCTGTCCTGTTGCTGGCCCTCCGGAGGGACTAGCTGGCCCCTGTGTGAGACGGGAGGCTGGACTGGAGGGACCCTCCTTGGTCTGGCCCAGCAGGGCTCTTCTGGTGTCCTTATCAGGGGAAGGCCTCGGCCTCTCTGCCCTGTTCTTGGCCCTCCAGAGGGACTGGCTGGCCCCTGAGTGAGACGGGAGGCTGGACTAGAGGGACCCT
>NW_015166463.1:408481-458618 GCF_001447785.1 Gekko japonicus | reverse complement strand
CCTTCCCCTCCCCACCACAGACACCCTGTGAGGTAAAAGAAGAAGAAGAGATTGGATTTATACCCCGCCCTTCACTACCCAAAGGAGTCTCAGAGCGGTTTACAAACTCCTTTCCCTTCCCCTCCCCACAACAGACACCCTGTGAGGTAAAAGAAGAAGATTGGATTTATATCCTGCCCTTCACTACCCAAAGGCTTCTCAGAGTGGCTCACAAACTCCTTTCCATTCCCCTCCCCGAAACAGACACCCTGTGAAGTAGGCGGGGCTGAGAAAGCTCTGAAACTGCCTTCGAGAGAACACCTCTGAGCGAACTTGTGACTGACCCAAGGTCATACCAGCAGCTGTATGTGGAGGAGTGGGGAATCGAACCCGGTTCTCCCAGATTAGAGTCTGCGCACTGAACCGTTACACAAACGTTATACTGCCTTATACTGAATGAGACCCTCAGTCCATCAAGGGCAGTATTGTCTACTCAGACTGGCAGAGGCTCTCCAGGGTCTCAGGCGGAGGTCTTTCACATCTCCTACTACCAGATCCTTCTAACTGGAGATGGCGGGGACTGAACCTTGGACGAAGACAGAAACGTGTGAGCCGGAGGCTAAAAAACTGTGAGCTAGCTAACACTAACTTGGCTTAGACGGAACACTGGTTGGAATTCAGGTCTTATGAGGAAAGGCTGAAACAGTTGGGTATGTTTAACCTCAGAAAGAGAAGGCTTAGAGGGGTCACGATTGCAGTCTTCAAGTATTTGAAGGGCTGTCATGTAGAAGACGGAGCAGATCTATTCTCTCTTGCTCCAGATTGCAAGACTAGGTCTACTGGGTGGGAATTACAAGGGAGTTGATACCGGATAAATATCAGAAGAAACTTCCCAACTGTAAGAGTGGTTGAGCAGTGGAACAGTCTGCCTTGGGAGGTGGTCAAGGTCTTTCCCATCACCTCCTGCCTGTTCCTTTTAACTGAAGATGCCGGGGATTGAACCTTGGACCTTCCGCATGCCAAGCAGAGGCTCTTCCATGGAGCCAGGGCCCCTCTCCAACACATGCATCTGCCTTATACCGAATCAGACCCTCAGTTCATCAAGATCAGTATTGTCTACTCAGACTGGCAGAGGCTCTCCAGGGTCTCAGGCGGAGGTCTTTCCCATCACCTTCTGCCTGGTCCTTTGAACTGGAGATGCTGGGGATTGAACCTGGGACCTTCTGCATGCCAAGCAGAGGCACACAAACACACATCAAGATGCCTTCTATTGAATCAAAGTCTCAGTTCCTCAAGGTCAGGATTGTCTACTCAGACTGGCAGAGGCTCTCCAGGGTCTCAGGCGGAGGTCTTTCCCATCACCTTCTGCCTGGTCCTTTGAACTGGAGATGCTGGGGATTGAACCTGGGACCTTCTGCATGCCAAGCAGAGGCACACAAACACACATCAAGATGCCTTCTATTGAATCAAAGTCTCAGTTCCTCAAGGTCAGGATTGTCTACTCAGACTGGCAGAGGCTCTCCAGGGTCTCAGGCGGAGGTCTTTCCCATCACCTTCTGCCTGGTCCTTTGAACTGGAGATGCTGGGGATTGAACCTGGGACCTTCTGCATGCCAAGCAGAGGCACACAAACACACATCAAGATGCCTTCTATTGAATCAAAGTCTCAGTTCCTCAAGGTCAGGATTGTCTACTCAGACTGGCAGAGGCTCTCCAGGGTCTCAGGCGGAGGTCTTTCCCATCACCTTCTGCCTGGTCCTTTGAACTGGAGATGCTGGGGATTGAACCTGGGACCTTCTGCATGCCAAGCAGAGGCACACAAACACACATCAAGATGCCTTCTATTGAATCAAAGTCTCAGTTCCTCAAGGTCAGGATTGTCTACTCAGACAGGCAGAGGCTCTCCGGGGTCTCAGGTGGAGGCCTTTCTCGTCACCTATTTGCTGCCTAGTCGTTTCACTGGAGATGCCGGGGATTGAACCTGGGGTTTTCTGAATGCCAAGCAGAGGCTCTAACACGAACCACAGCCCTTCCCCAGGTCCCATGGGGAGTCCTGGGACCCCTCCTCCACCATCAAGTCAATGCACGGCTTTAGACTAGGTTTTCTCTTTTTGTGTGTTGAGCCTACCTCACAGGTTTGACTGTGAGGACAACTCGGGAGAACCCTTATGCCTGACATTGGGGGGGGGGAGAGAAGAGGATTTCAATAAATAAATGGGCCACTCCTGACAGACTTCACTTTTGTTAAAGAAGATTGGGTCTATACCCTGCCCTTCACTACCCGGAGTCTCAGAGTGGCTTACAATCCCCCTTCCCTTCCCCACAAAAGACACCCTGTGAGGTAGGCGAGGCTGAGAGAGCTCTTTCGAGGACTGCCCTTGAGAGAACAGCTCTGAAGGAACTTGTGACTGACCCAAGGTCGCACCAGCAGCTGCATGCAGAGGAGTGGGGAATCAAACCTGGTTCTCCCAGATTAGAGTCCGCGCTCCTAACCGCTACACCAAACCGCCTCACTACACCAGAGGGGGAAAGCGAGCGACTTTTACCTCAGATTTACCTCCAGGTGTTAAGATAGGAAGGGCTGGGACTAAAGTCATGGCTATATCCCCGCGGAGAATTTGTTCTCCTGTATCTCCTCCGCCTGAACTGCTCTCAACGCAAGGAGCCGAAGGAACTTTTGTCTCCGGGGGCCCGCTGGGCTCCCAACCCCGACTCGCAAACTTTGTTTGGGGTCAGGAAGCAGGCGAGATCATCTCCCATGACTGTCTTAAACAAGAGGTAGGCTCGGCAAGGCGTCAGAGGAAGCCGCTACCTCGGGTGGCAGTTTTGGGCCATCACTAAGGAGGCACCGCCTGAACTCGTCACGTGTGGGAAGCTTTCCACCTCCACCAATGGGCACGACCCTCTGGGGACTTCCCTTGCACAAGCTTTCGGCTATGCTCCTGCAGAGTGCAGGGGGTTGGACTAGATGACCTGTAAGGTACCTTCCAACTCTAACATTCTATGATTCTATGATTTTACGAATGGTTGGAAGATTACAACGGATGAGCAATATGGTCATATAACCATATTGGAAGAAAATACGAACTGTATCTTTAATTAAAATGCAAATATTTAGACAAAAATACATGGTGGTGAAAATGGATAACATACAAGTAGACAATGTACGAAGGAACATACGAGACATAACGAAGATGTAAATGGAACCCCCAAATTTGTATGTGTTATGTTTGTTAAAAAAAATAAAATTCCTAAAAAAATAAAATAAAAAAAAAGCGCACTGGAAATGTGCCACAGACCAGTGGTCGTCTCCTCCGCTCCTCGGTCGCAGGAAGGAGAGCTCCTCTTTTTTCTGACTGGCGGCCCACCCGTTTAGCCACAGGGTGGGCTACAACCAACGCTCCCTCTAAGCTGCGGAGTCTGGTGAGCCAAAATTCTACTTTGTGAGCTGCCGGCATTCAAGTTGTGAGCGAGCGATTGGGCTGCTGCATCAGTCAGTTTGCTCTGGAGCCCTCCTTCCTGACTGAAGGCAAAAATGTGTGAGCCGGAGGCTAAAAGACTGTGAGCTAGCTCACACTCACTCAGCTTAGAGGGAACACTGGCTACAACTAGACCTCTGGGGTTCTGCGTACACCTTGAGGAAGAGACGGCTATGGAACAAGCCATATCAGCAACCCAGGAACCAAGACACTGGGTGGATCCAGAGGGATGCTGGTAAAATTGGAAGGTGTGGCGCAACGGCTAGGGTGTATATTGTTGGGATAAGATCCCACGAGGCGCTGCTGGATGCGCAGAACTGGTTTGGATCCAGACACGTTCCTTTTCCAGTGGAAAAGAAAGAGGCGGCCCTTCACAAATTGGGTTGTTTTTTTTAAAAAAAACGTTTCACTGAAATCATAACACGGAGGCAAGAAGACCAGCCAGTCCCCAAGAGTCTGGCTGTGGACAGAGCCTAAGAAAACCACCATCACAACCAGATCGGAACTCAGGACTTCCGGCCCTGCCCGAGACTCCGCTACAGAGCCAAACAGGGGTGCTCTTGCTCCGTTTCGCTCAACGTCGGAACACCTGCCGCGCAGTGGAATGACCGCTAGAGTTGACTCCGTTAGCAGCTTAAGAGGCCGACGAGGTTTTCGGGGGTGTGAGTTTTTGAGAGTTTAGCTGCCAGGGGGATTTGACTCTTGAAAGCTCACACCGCCAATATCTTGTGGGTCTCTGGGGTGCGACGAGACTCGAATCCGGCTCTTCTATTGTCATGACCTGCTTTTATGTGAGCCGCCCTGAGCCAGCTTCAGCTGGGGCAAAAAAAACAACAAACCCCCCCCCTGAAAAATAAATAAATAAATGAAGAAATAATATTCGATTGCAGATCAACACGGCCCCCCTCCGATGTCAGGAGAAATTCTCAACGCCAGGACTATTTTTGGGCACGAACGCACAGGAACGGAGTTCCGGCTGGCTCCCGAGTTGGCCACGCCCAGCAGGAACTCATTAGCATAATAGGCCACACCCAACAGCAGGAACTCATTAGGATTGGCTACATTACGGGTGTGTGGCCTAACATGCACAGGAGTTCCTGCTACAAAAAGAGGCCCTGAGTTTTGACCACAAACAAGGTAAACAGAATAACAAGGTGGGTGTGGCTGGATGACCACACTTCTGGTAACATGGGGGTGCGGCCTAATGTGCTAATGAGCGGTCCGGTCAGGGGTGTGGCCCAATAGGCTAATGAGTTCCTGCTGTTGGTTGTGGCCTATTATGCTAATGAGTTCCTGCTGGGCTTTTTCTACAAAAAGAGCCCTGCAACGCTATCGTTCAAAAGCTTCTGGGAGAGCAGAGACGGGGATCATATTCTCAAAAGGTGTCCAAACTCCCTGACCTGGATAGGCCAGGCAAGCCCAATCTCATCAGATCTTGGAAGCTAAGCGGGGCCGTCCCTGGCAAGTACTTGGAAGGGAGACCACCAAGGAATACCAGGGCTGGGAATGCAGAGGCAGGCGACATCAAGTCCGAGCCCCGCTAGGGATTGCCAGAAGTCACCATGACTTCCAGGCACGCAGACGCACAGACACAATACGCGCACACACACAGGTGTCCAAATGAGTGCCAGTCAACGCTCCCTCTAAGCTGTGGAGTCCTGTGAGCAAAAATTCTACTTTTGGAGCCGCTGGCATTAAAGTTGTGAGCTCTGTTCCCTCTAAGCTGAGTTAGTGTGAGCCAGCTCACCGTTTTTTAGCTTCCGGCTCACACATTTTTGTCTTAGCTCAGGAAGGAGGGCTCCAGAACAAACTGATTTCTGCAGTAGCCAAATCAGCCACTCACGACTTTAATGCCAGTCGCTCACAAAGTAGAATTTTTGCTCACAAGACTCCCTCTAAGCTGTGGAGTCTGGTGAACAAAAATTCTCCTTTGTGAACTACTGGCATTACCGTTGTGAGCGAGCGACTGGGAGTCCTGTGTCCAGGTTTGGGCACCACATTTGAGGAAGGATGTTGACAAGCTCGAGCGTGTCCAGAAGAGGGAAACCAAGATGGTGAGAGGGTTGGAATCCAAGTCTTACGAGGAAAGGCTGAAAGAGTTGGGTCTGTTTAGCCTGGGAAAGAGAAGACAGAGCGGATCTATCCTCTCTTGCTCTGGATTGCAAGACTTGATCTAATGGGTGGGAATGACAAGGGAGTCATTACCGGCTAAATATCAGGAGAACCTTCCTAACTGTAAGAGGGGTTGAGCAGTGGAACAGTCTGCCTCGAGAGGTGGTGGATGCTCTTTCGCTGGATATTTTCAAGGGGAGGCTGGACGACCATCTTCCGGGTATGTTGTAGGGCTATCTTTCGGCGATGCTCCTGCAGAGTGCAGGGGGTTGGACTAGATGACCTGCGAGGTCCCTTCTAACTCTAATATTCTATGATTCTATGAATTAGTTTGATCTGGAGCCATCCTTCCTGTGCCGAGACAAAAATGGGTGAGCCGGAGGCTAAAAAACTGTGAGCTAGCTCACACTAACTCAGCTTACAGGGAACACTGGTGCCAGACCAAAGGTGGTAAAGACTGGTTTGTCTGAGAGCTTGAATTCTTACTGGGGGAAGGGGGGGAAGCAACCCCAACCGTTTGCCCGAGGCAGAATCCATAACTTGCTCCAAATTTCCCGGCAGCTGCTTTCTTGCAGTAGGGGCCAGCAGCCGGTGTGGTGCAGTGGTTAGACCGTCAGACTAGGATCTGGGAGACGCGGGTTCGAATCCCAGTCTGCCGTAGGAACTTACCGGGTGACCAATACTCTCTGCCCAGCCTTCCTCACAGGGGTGTTGTGAGGATAAAATGGAGAACGGGAGAATGCCGTAAGCCATTTTGGGTCCCCATCGGGGAACAAGGGTGAGGCGTAAAGGAAGGGAGTAAATAAATAAGATTCACTTCCTCAATCCTACCGGGCTCGGTTTCAACCAAAAGCTCCCCTTTCGCTGCTTCCTTGTAGGCACGCATTCATTTCCGTATCTCCCTCTTTTCTCCCCACAGCTGGGACTCGAAGTGGCTCCCTTCTCCCTTCCTCCGCTTTCTTGCAACGACGACCCTGTGAGGGAGGCCCGGCCGAGATTCTGTGGCACGCCCAAGGTCACCCGGCGAGCTTCCATCGTGCAAGTGGGGATTCGAACCCACTCCTCTACCCGCTACATAAGGCTTGCGCCCTTGCTGAAACTACTGCAGGAGAACGGCAAGACAGAGTCGGGGAAGATCTCATATCAGGGCTGCTGAGAGTTCGCGCTTCCACTGGCTATCCTGGAGGGCTGCCCTGAACCTGCACAGCCCGGGCTAGCGGATCTCGTCAGATCTCGGAAGCTACGCAGGGTGGGCCTAGTATTTGGAAGGGCGACCTCCAAGGAATCTCAGGGTCGTGACGCACAGGCAGGCGATGACAAACCGCCTCTGAAAGGCCTCTTGCCTTCAAAACAAGTCCAGCTCGCCACCTAGAGGTGCACAACGCAAAAAGAGCTAAGGACTTCTGGCTGCCAGACAATCTTAGGATCTCCTGGCTGTTCTAAACACAGTGCCATACGATCATCACCACCAGCACCACCACCACCACCACCATTTTGGTGGTGCATTCCAACCCCAGCACAACCACGGGCTCTTGGCGGTGAAGCTCCTCCGTCTCTTGCTCCCAGCTTCAACTAGGTGGTGGCCTGCCCTCAAAGGCTTGTTGCAGGGATAAACAAAGAGGCACACTTCTGCAACCAGCTAGAACACGTGCCCACAGATTTGGCCCAGGCAGATCTCGTCAGATCTCGGTAGCGAAGCAGAGTCGGCCCTGGTTAGTACTTGGATGGGAGACCAACGAGGAGGTCCTGGGTTGCTACGCAGAGGCAGGCACGGGCAAAACACCACCGGATATCTCTTGCTCTGACCTGAGTGGCCCAGGCTGGCCCGATCTCATCAGATCTCAGAAGCTCAGCAGGGTCGGCCCTGGTTAGTGCTTGGATGGGAGACCACCAAGGAAGTCCCAGGGTTGCTACGCAGAGGCAGGCAATGGCAAAGCAGCTCTGCTCATCTCTTGCCTCGACCCGGATGGCCCTGGCTTAGCCGATCTCATCAGATCTCGGAAGCTAAGCAGGATCGACCTTGCTTAGTGCTTGGACGGGAGACCACCAAGGAAGCCCAGGGTTGTTCTGCAGAGGGAGGCTATGGCAAACCACCTCTGAACATTTCTTGCCTCTGAACCCCATGGGATCGCCGTAAGCCGGCTGGGGGCCTTTACACACACACACACCCCGCAGAGCACAGAAAACTAGAACCCCCCCCCTGACAGCACACCCACAGATTCCTGGCACACCATGCTCTCCAGCTACCAAGCCCCAAGGCTCCACACAAATATACACAATTCCATTGATAACCCTTCACGCCCACACAGTCCTGCTGAGGCCCACGTGCCGGCACCGACAGCCGGCACCCTTCATCCCAGACACAAACAACGCTCTCCGAGTGACCTCTAGAAAAAGAACAATGACAGTCCAGCCCCAGCCTACGGTTTGGACAGGGAGGGATGGTGCGTCTTGAAAGCGACACGATTGGAGATGCTCAACAATGTCAACGCCAGTGAAATACACAGACTGATCGTATGCTGGCTATACACAGGTGACACCCCCCCCCACCCCGCTTCCCAGCACAACCGCGACTATATCCAATCCTCAAACCCACATGGAGATGCCTTTTGAAATTCAAATTCAATGACACACACAAGAAGAGAATTGAGCTTGGGGAAAACCAAGGGCACTCGCGGGCACTCGCGACAGTTCCCTATGACCTCTACACAGCCCCTCGACACACGGTCCTCAAGGCAAAGGTGGCTAAAACTTGCTCGGCCCTCCATCCTAGCCTGCCGGAGCCCCACCGATACACGGTCCTGAGGCAGACGCAGACAGCACACACCACCTAACTATGCCACATGGTGCAAGCCAGAAAGAAAACGCGACCGAGCCTGGGTTCGAGACGCGAGGCCCCGTTTTCGAGCAGCTTGACACACAGGGCACCGCTGAGCCAGACCCTGCGAGCAACGAAGGTAACAGGGAAGCAGACTCAAAGCAATCTCCTGGCGTGTTTGCAAGTGAGGATCAGAGGCAGAGCGGGGGGGCGGGGGCGGGGAGGGGAGTGGAAGCCACTCCAATGTGACATTGTAGGCAGGCGAAGGACGCGGGCCTCCTCCGGTCTCCCAGGGAAGGTAGGGCACACCAGGACTGGACTGTAGATGCAGCCCTGATAGCTTCTCATGCCCGGTGTTGACCTTGCCAGGAGGTACACCACCCTGGCTCTGCCCCCCCCTCCGGCCAGGAGGTACACCACGCTGGGTCCCCCCCGCGCCCCTCCGCCACGCCCCGCCCCCAGGCATTCTCCACTACTACAAGGCAGCCCCCAGTTGCTGGGGAGGTCAGCCTCCAACCCCCAAAGATTCCCTCCTCACCACCCCGGCAACACCTTCTCCACCCCCACCCACCATTCCCTCCCCGCAGGCAGGTTACCTGGTCCCACCAGCCGACCAGCCATGGTTTCGCGCAGGTCTCACAGAAAAAATCCACTAAGGGCATCTTCTGTTCTCCGCCCGGGGGCGGCAGAGGCTCCCCGGGCTGCCCACCGAGGGTGTGTGTGTGTGTCTCTTCTCTCTCCGGGCGGGTGGCGGCTCCCCCTTTCCTTGGTGGCAGCAGGAAAGGAAGGGGTTAAGATCCCAACGCACGCGGGCCGGGGCCTGGCACGGCACCGGCCGGCCAACCCGCCCTGCGCGGGGGCCCTCACATCTCTGCTGCTGCCCCGGGGGGGGGTCTCCAGAGTGGACAAGGGAGGCGGGCCCCCAAGCCCGAGAAAGCCCCACGTCCCTGGCTGCAGCCGCAGACGAGGAGGGGAATACCCACAGTGCAACGCTGCTCCGGTGAGGAGGAAAAACACAACCCTTCCCCCCCAACTCCTTAAACGTGCGCCCCCCCCAAACACCGCTTCCTTCTCCGGTCACATCTTCAGCACATGGGAGGCAAGAGGAGGGAAAGTCCCCCAGACAAAGACGGTGGCGGGCGGGCGGGCTCACTGCGAGGAGGCGAGATCCGTTCCCGGCGGGGCGGGCGGGCGATTCCCGGCCATTTCTGGGTATCACATGGCAGCCTTCCAGCTAGCGAGGCACCCGCCGCATCGCCAGGAGCCACGTCCCCATCGTCTCCGGGAGGGATGCGTGGTGGAGGGCGGCTGTCACCACGGAGACGGTGCCTCCCAGTGTGGCCTCGGCGGTCGATGCAGCTGCATCCTTCTCGGGGTGTGTGTGTGTGAGCCCGTTTCTCACTGCAGCATTGGGTGGATGGGATATGATGTCAGGTGGCAGAGAGAGCGAAAGAGAGAGGAGGCGTGGAAGGGAAAGGGGTGGACGGGAGGGAGGCGGCGTCTAAAGGAGCCCATGAAAGAGAGCGCGCCTGCCGGCCTGAATGGCGAGGGGGAGCAGGGAGGGAGAGGACTGCCCTGCCTGGGCCCACCTCCCTCCGGGTTCTGGAGCTCAGGGGAAGCGGTCTGAGCCCCCCTTCCCCCCTGCCCCGCACCAGCTGTGGAAGGCACAGCAAGGCTGCCGGCGACCGAAGCCAGCTCCGAGAGATGCAAACCGGCCCTACGACGACACCTATTCAGAGCCGAGAAGAGCCGTCCGGAGGCCGCCTCGCGCTACACTGCTAGCCCAAGTGCCCAGACGGGGGCTGGGAAGGTAGGCCCGTCAGAATGGGCTGGCCACAAAGGGTTAATGCTCCGGAGGGGACGGCGAAACGGGCTTTTCTTCCCGCAAGGGGTAAGAGGTAGGAGCAACGCTCCCTCTAAGCTGTGGAGTCTGGTGAGCGAAAATTCTACTTTGGCATTAAAGTTGTGAGCGAGCGATTGGGCTGCTGCATCAATCAGTTGGCTCTGGAGCCCTCCTTCCTGAGCTGAGACGAAAATCTGTGAGCTGAAGGCTAAAAAAATGTGAGCTAGCTCACAGTCACTCAGCTTAGAGGGAACACTGGACAGGAGCTGGCGATCGGCCGCTCTCCTTGTTCGGCCAGATTCGAGTCCAGGAGACTGTCAGATTTGGGGGGTGGGGTGGGCGCTTTCGACAGTCAAAACTCCCGGACTCCAGTCTAGCTGCTGTACTGCAGAGCAACCCAGCTCCCCTCGGAAACGATCCCTCTGTTCGCTGATCCCAGTGAGCAAGCCCAACAGAATCGTTCTGCCCAGTTCTGAATGGGATGACAGAGAGATATGTGGTGGGGTGGGGGTCGTGGTAGGAAGAGACCCCGTGGCTTCATTGACTAGGTCTCAGCAAGACCCAGGAGCAACGGAGGCCGGTGATGGCCGGCTTTGTCAATTCTCTCTCTCTCTCTCTCTCTCTCTCTCTCTCTCTGTACAAAACCATGCTGCCGTCACCATTTGGAGACGTTCGGGTCGTCCGTGCTCAGCTATGCACGCCGCTGTGAGCGAGTCATCTCGTTTTTCGGACTTGCCGGGATTCAGAGGGTAAGCCTCTTTGGCCTGCAGCAGACCAGCCGGGTTCGAGTCCAGAGACTGACATTCTTGTCGGTCCCCAAACCGTGTTCCCTCAAACTGAGTTAGTGTGAGCCAGCTCACAGTTTTTTAGCCTCCGGCTCACACGTTTTTGTCTTGGCTCAAGAAGGAGGGCTCCAGAGCAGTGTTCCCTCTAAGCTGTGGAGTCTTGTGAGCAAAAATTCTGCTTTGTGAGCTACTGGCATGAAAGCTGTGAGCGAGCAATTTGGCTGCTGTAGAAATTAGTTTGCTCTGGAGCCCTCCTTCCTGAGTGAAGACAAAAATGTGTGAGCTGGAGGCTAAAAAACTGTGAGCTGGCTCACACTCACACAGCTTAGAGGGGACACTGCTCCAGAGCAAACTGATTTATGCAGCAGGCAAATGACTCGCTCACAACTTTAATGCCAGCAGCTCACAAAGCAGAAATTTCGCTCATTAGACTCCACAGCTTAGAGGGAGCATTGTCCCCGAAGTGCTACCGGACTTGAATCTGGCCGGTTCGTGGCTATGTCCCTCACCAAAACTTCAGGGAGAAGGAGATTGTCACAGTAGCCCGAATATTCTACTCATGGCACATCTACTGCACAGAGTCTCTGTATGAAACACACACAAAAATCCCCAATAAGTAGCTGGAGGGGTGACAAATGTTTCCGCCTTAGAGACTAATTCAAGGACCAAGTCTGTGGAATCCTTAAAGGGCTGCTGCAGTCTACAGAAGTGGCTCGGGAGCCTCATGTGGCTCTTTCACACATCTCGTGTGGCTCCCAGAAGGGCGGCTGGGAAAGCGAAGGGGAGGCAAGGGTTCCCCTCCCTGGGCAGGCCTGAGGTGGGGAGGGGGAGCAGAGAAAGAAAGCAACTTTAAGTACATCCTCAAACCCTTGTCTCTCTCTTAAACAAATATCATTAGCAAACAAATAAACACCAGTGGACAAATAAATATCATTATCAGTGTTCCCTCTAAGCTGAGTTAGTGTGAGCTAGCTCACAGTTTCTTAGCCTCCGGCTCATACATTTTTGTCTTAGCTCAGAAAGGGTGGCTCCAGAACAAACTAATTTATGCAGTAGCCAAACCGCTTGCTCACAACTTCAATGCCAGGAGCTCACAGAGTAGTATTTTTGCTCCCAAGATTCCACCGCTTAGAGGGAACATTGTTATCGATACCTATTTTTCCCCCCCTTTGTTTTTATTTTCAGCAGTCCCTCTGAATGTCAATGGCCCTGGTCACACGGAGGATTTGCCGCGCTAAAGACACGAATGTCAGGCGGATTTTCGGGACGCGATCACACCGCAACATCTGGGAAGGTGCCTCCCACCGAAGATGCGCAGTGAAAAAGTACCTCGGAAAGTGCACTAGTATCCGGGAAACGCGAGGCAGGGGCGGGCGTCTGATCGCGTCACAGGGGCACGGCCGAAGGCAGGTCAGGCCATACAAGCCGGCCGGGCACTTGCGCTCCTCACAGCGGCTGCCGTAGTAACCGGCCTCACAGAGGCAGCCCCCGTTGATGTGGAAGCAGTGGCCGCCGGTGGCGCAGTCGCAGGTCTGGCTGCAGTCCTGCCCATACTTGCCAATGGGGCATTCCTCCCGGCACCTTGGTGGGCAGAGGGTAAAAACAGATTTGACTACATAAACAATATTTGGGTTTTTAACGTTTCAGTTATAGCAGTTGCCTTCATTTAAAAAAAACAACCACTGGTATAAAACGAAATGTGAATTTAATGCTGTGGAGAAACGCCCCCCCCCCCCCCCCCCCCCGTGTTATCTGGCCCGTATGACCGGGGCCAATAAAAAGCAAATGTGCATATTTTCCAACCAAACCCTGTGTGCAATATCTGTTTGTGTCTCGCCGCACTCAGATATCTGACGTTTATTCTATGGGGCTCTTTAGGTTGAGCAAGTTTGGCCACCCCTGGTCTACATCCTCTTCCAAATTCCCTGTCCTCACCATTTCCCTTCAAACATCACTTCTGATTTTCTAGTTCGCGTCACACGCACGCTGCGCTGGAGGCCTCCTGACACCCTCCTGACACCCACGATGTCGACACACTCTGTCTCCTCGGGTCTCCTGCCCCAGGAGTGGTCGTGTGAAAACCTCAGAGCCCCTCTCTGGATGTGGAACGAGACGCCCTTTCAAGGAGCCCTGCGTTTACATTCCGCTGCTCCAGCGAGACACGTGAACACCCGGTTGGGAACGCGCCACCTCACAGCTGTCCCTGCACATGTGCCATTACGTAAGATGCCCACGGGCAACAGGAGACACAGAGGATGCCCCTGATAGCTCTGGGGTGGCGGTTGAAAGTGCCGCCGAGTTGCAACCAACTTGCAGCGACTCCATGGAGTTTGCAAGGCAAGAGACAGACAGGAGGTGGGTCGCCGTTGGCTGCCTGTGTGGTGACCCGGGACTTCCCTGGTGGCCGCCTGTCCAAGTACGAACCAGGGCCATCCCAGCTCAGCTTCCACCAGCTGACAAGATCAGACTGGCTTGGGGCCATCCAGGTCAATGCAAGAGAGGTTCAGAGGTGGCTTTGCCGTTGCCTGCCTCTGCAATAGTGACCCTGGACGTCCTTGGTGGTCTCCCATCCAAGTACGAACCAAGGCCGACCCTGCTTAGCTTCCACGATCTGATGAGACTGGGCTAGCTCGGGCCATCCAGCTCAAGGGAAGAGACAAAGGAGGTGGTTTCCCATTGCCTGCCTCTGCATGACAACCCTGGACTTCCTTGGTGGTCTCCCCTCCAAGGACTAACCAGGGCTGACCCTGCTTAGCTTCCGAGATCTGATGAGATTGGGTTGGCCTGGGCCATCCAGGTCAAGGCAAGAGACGAACAGAGGTGGTTTGCCTTTACCTGCCTCTGCGTAGCGACCCTGGACTTCCTTGGTGGTCTGCCATCCAAGTACTAACCAGGGCCGACCCTGCTTCTGAGATCTGATGAAACTGGGCCAGCTTGGGCCATCCATGTCAGGCAAGAGACGAACAGAGGTGGTTCTCCATTGCCTGCCTCTGCGTGACAACCCTGGACTTCCTTGGTGGTCTCCCCTCCAAGTACTAAGCAGGGCTGAACCTGATGACGAGATGGGGCAGGCCTGGGCTATCCGGGTCAGGGCACCAGCAGGCATTACTCACAAATCGATCCTCGCAGCCACCGCAAAATAGGGCAGGCGAACGGGCTTCCTCGGCACCGACAACAGAGCTTCTGGTCTGTCTGCAAAGGCAAACTTACCCGGACAGGAACTGGCGAAGGGGAAAGGAAAGGGAGGGGAGCTGGGGCGGACCTGCAAGGGGGTTTCCTCTGGCTGGTTCTCTCCCAAGGCCCAGGTGCCCGGAAACGATCAGACACCGGGACACGTTCAAGGTCAGTATTGCCTTCTCAGACTGGCAGCAGCTCTCCAGGGTCTCGGGCGGAGGTCTTTTGCATCACCTACTGCCTGGTCCATTTAAATGGAGATCCTGGGGATTGAACATGGGACCTTCTGCATGCCAAGTAGACGCTCTACCGCTGAGCTATGGCCTAGCCCCAATAAAAGGTCTTTTGCATCACCTACTGCCTGGTCCATTTAAATGGAGATCCTGGGGATTGAACATGGGACCTTCTGCATGCCAAGTAGACGCTCTACCGCTGAGCTATGGCCTAGCCCCAATAAATACACATATGAACATACATGAAGCTGCCTTATACTGAATCAAACCATGGATCCCTTAAGGTCAGTACTGTCTACTCAGACTGTCAGCAACTGTCCAGGGTCTCAGGTCAAGGTCTTTCCCATCACCTCCTGCTTGGTCCTTCTAACTGGAGATGCCAGGGATTGAGCCTGGGACCTCCTGCAGGCCAAGCAGAGGCTCTGCCACTGAGCCAGGGTCTCAGGTGAAGGTCTTTCCCATCACCTCCTGCCTGGTCCTTCTAACTGGAGATGCTGGGGATTGAACCCGGGACCTCCTGCAGGCCAAGCAGAGGCTCTGCCACTGAGCCAGGGTCTCAGGCATACGTCTTTCCCATCACCTCCTGCCTGGTCCTTTCAACTGAAGATGCCGGAGATTGAACCTGGGACCTTCCGCATGCCAAGCAGAGGCTTTGCCACTGAGCCAGGGTCTCAGGTCAAGGTCTTTCTCATCCCCTCCTGCCTGGCCCTTTTACCTGGAGATGCCGGGGACTGAACCTGGGACCTTCTGCATGCTAAGCAGAGGCTCTGCCACTGAGCCAGGGTCTCAAATCAAGGTCTTTCTCATCCCCTCCCGCCTGGTCCTTTTAACTGGAGATGCCGAGGACTGAACCTGGGACCTCCTGCATGCCAAGCAGAGGCTCTGCCACTGAGCCATGGCCCTTCTCCATATCCAGTATCCTTGGTCCCTCAAGGTCAGTATCGCCTACTCCCCATGGCAGAGGCTCTCCAGAGACTCAGGCAGGGGTCTTTCCCATCACCTCCTGCCTGGTCCTTTCAACTGAAGATGCCGGAGATTGAACCTGGGACCTTCCGCATGCCAAGCAGAGGCTTTGCCACTGAGCCAGGGTCTCAGGTCAAGGTCTTTCTCATCACCTCCTGCCTGGCCCTTTTACCTGGAGATGCCGGGGATTGAACCTGGGACCTTCTGCAGGCCAAGCAGAGACTCTGCCACTGAGCCAGGGTCTCAGGTCAAGGTCTTTCTCGTCACCTCCTGCCTGGCCCTTTTAACTGGAGATGCCGGCGATTGAACCTGGGACCTCCTGCATGCCAAGCAGAGGCTCTGCCACTGAGCCAGGGTCTCAAATCAAGGTCTTTCTCATCCCCTCCCGCCTGGTCCTTTTAACTGGAGATGCCGAGGACTGAACCTGGGACCTCCTGCATGCCAAGCAGAGGCTCTGCCACTGAGCCATGGCCCTTCTCTATATCCAGTATATTGAGTTATATCCTTGGTCCCTCAAGGTCAGTATCGCCTACTCCCAATGGCAGAGGCTCTCCAGAGACTCAGGCAGGGGTCTTTCCCATCACCTCCTACCTGATCCTTTCAAATGGAGATGCCGGGGATTGAACCCGGGGCTTTCTGTATGCCAAGTGGATGCTCTGCCACCATGCTATGGCACCAGTGTTAATGAACACCTTTGAAGCTGCCTGATACTGAATCAAACCATCGGTCCACCAGGGTCAGGGCTGTCTCCTCAGACCGGCAGCAGCTCTCCAGGGTCTCAGGCAGAGAGAAAATCCTTCACCTTACCCGCTACCCGGTCTTTTCAACGGGCGACGGATGCTCTGCCACCGAGCCACACCTGGTTCCCTGAGTGACTCCTCACTTTTCAGCCCACAAGCTCCTTCACTACCGAAACGTGTCTCAGAGCAGCTTACGATCTCCTTTCCCTTCCCCTCCCCACAACAGACACCCTGTGAGGTAGGTGG
Organism: Gekko japonicus; assembly: GCF_001447785.1. NCBI lineage: Eukaryota > Metazoa > Chordata > Lepidosauria > Squamata > Gekkonidae > Gekko > Gekko japonicus. Next base: position 442,247 of record NW_015166463.1, on the reverse strand, counting down.
GGCTGAGAGAGCTCTGACAGAAATGGCTCTTTTTTCAAGAACAGCTCTTATCAGAACTATGGCTTGCCCAAGGTCATCCAGCCAGGTGCAAGTGGAGGAGTGGGGAATCAAACCCAGTTCTCCCAGACTGGAGCGCACACTTAACCACTACACCAAACTGGAGTCCATTAAGAAGAGGAGATTGGATTTGTACCCCGCCCTTCACTACCGAAAGGTGTCTCAGAGCAGCTTACGATCTCCTTTCCCTTCCCCTCTCCACAACAGGCACCCTGTGAGGCAGGTGGGGCTGATAGAGCTCTGACAGAAAAGGCTCTTTTTTTCAAGGAGAGCTCTTATCAGAACTATGGCTTGCCCAAGGTCATCCAGCCAGGTGCAAGTGGAGGAGTGGGAGAATCAAACCCGGTTCTCCCAGATTAGAGTCCGTGCACTTAACCACTACACCAATCTGGCTCTCAAAAATGTGTGAGCTGGAGGCTAAAAACTGTGAGCTGGCTCACACTAACTCAGCTTAGAGGGAACACTGATGTCCATGTGTTGACATAGAAGAAGAAAAGGAGTTGCTTTTTATATCCTACTTGTTTCCTACTCTAAGGAATCTCAAATCAGGTTGCGATCGCCTCTCCCTTCCTCTCCCCTTGTAAGGCAGGTGGGGCTGAGAGAGTTCGGAGAGAACTGTGACTCGCCCAAGGTCACCCGGCAGGCTCCCTGCGGAGGAGGGAGTGTGGAATCGAACCCGGCTCCCCAGAATAGAGTCTGCCACTCTGAACGATTACTCCGTGCGGGCCTCACACAGCACACTACAGTGGGGTTGTGTGTTTCTCTTTTGTGGCAAAAGCCCAGGGCGCCAAAACCCTGTCTCTTAACCGGCTGCGCTCAGTTTCCTTTTAGCCCCGCTCACTGCCAGTACTGGAGTCAGGAGGGGGGAAAAAAATCGTTAAGGTGACCGAAACGAGGCAAGCTGTCAGAGAGGGCAGAATCGAGCTCTCTCCGCCCTCCACATTTCGTTTAAACAAACACCAAGACCTCCATTATGAACAGGTGGGTGGATATATGTGCAAATATACATGGGCCACACACACACATACAACCCGATCTCGTTTTCCCCGATGTCAGCGCCACCACGCCACACCCACTTCTGAACAAAGAACGCCACAATTGGTCTGCAAAGCAGAAAGGACTTCAGAACACCCTTGGCCCAAAGCGCCCTGCCCGGCCCATGCCAGATACAGAAGCTCTTCCCATATTACACATAGCTCCGCCGCTGCCGCTCCGTTTCCCGTTCTGTGCTGAAGCCTTTGCGGCGCCCCCCTTCCCTCTGCAGCTGCTGGGCGGCCATTGGGGGCTAGGGCTGGGCTGCCTGCGGGCTCGCGGGTCTCTCGCTCGGCTGCTTGGCCAGTCGGGCCTCCACCGCTCCCTTTCCCGGGACTGCGCCTTTTGTGGGCGCACAGAACGGGAAACGGAGCGGCGGCGGCGGAGGCCCGACTGGGAGCTTCTGGAGCCCACCCCTGACCCAGCCCCAACGGCCTTCCAGCAGCCGCGGAGGGAAGGGGGGGCGCTGCCATGAATGGATCTATTTCGTTGCTGCAATAGGACGATATAACGAAACCATTCTTTTAAACAAAAAGGGGGGGAGGGTGGACTAATGGGCGTGGAAAAAGTGGGGAGGGGGGAAGCTGGGAGCACTCAATCACTGCAAAGCAAACTGATAATCCTGGGATTTGAGGATCACAGCTGATGCGGAGCAAATGGGGGAGACTCCGGGCCAAAAGGAAGCATCGAGAGAAATAGTGTGAAATTGACGAGATGCTCCGAAGGAAAGAGAAGGTTCACCGCGGGCCAAAGTCTCGTGAGAAATCACCCAGTGGAACAATTTATATAATTGTAAACTTTATCCAAATAACTACGCCTTCCATTTGTACAATTATGGCAGCCAAACCCCTAACGATGCCTCCCATCTCTGAACTGTGCTCACTGGAGCAACAGGGGGAAAACAGGCTCTGAGAGACTTTGCTCGACATGGTGACTTTCTTTTCACAGACGAGACATCTCCATGTCAATTGACACTCTATCAGTTTCCAGAATATCTATTGTCTTCACAGAATAAAGTCTGAGTCCAGTGTCACCTTTAAGACCAACAAAGTTTTTGTCTGGGCGTAAGCTTCTTCAGATAAAGCGAGATCTGGGAAATTCCTAGAGTGATGATCTCACTTCCAGGTCTTCAACCAGAAATGATGCTGCCATGTTGCACAACATCTTCTTTTCCCCCATTCCCCACCCCAACCGTCTCCTGGAGCTACAAGACATGTTCGTGGCAACCCTATAAAAAAGATGGGGAAAGAGGCAACTGTCAGGAAGAATAGATTTCGGTTGTCTTTTAGAATAAATTGCTTAACCTTAACAGTAGTTTTTCAATGGTGTGTGTGTGGGGTTTAGAGAAGTTGTAGAATGTCCTTTGGAGGTAAAGTGTTGGGAGGAAAGCAGGACAAATATCTGTCCAGCCGTAGGACACATGGACTGGAAGTGCTGACCCACAATTCCTTAGGTGGGGTGTAATTAGTAGATGCGATAGAGACGTGATAAATGTGTCAGGCCAAGCTTTGAAGTGAACTATTAAAGTGGCTTGAAGCATCACATATCAAATTGTGCTTGGCCCCAAATTAGTACTTCTGGTGAGTAAGCCTGCCTCTGATCCACCTCCCCAAATGGTATAAAAAGCCAGCCACTCCAGGTCTTCTCCTATCAGCTTTTCCGGATCTGGAACAGCATCTCTCAACCTTCCGCTCCGCAGAGAACCGGGTAAGTCTGGTTGACTGTGCTGGGAAAGTTTGGCGGAAGGACAAAATATGAATTCAGGGAGAGCTGGTGCATTTTAGAAGTTCTTCTTTGCTCAAGAAGTAATCAGGTTTTAAAAATAAGGTTCAACAGATGTGGACCAGAAATGGTTTAGGTGCAGAAAACCTTTCCCGTGCTGAAGGAGAAGATCAGTCGTTCACAGATGAGCCCATGAAGCTTCTGTATTCTGACAAATAGGAAGGGTTGTAGCTTAGTGGTAGAACATCTACATCATATGCAGAAGGTCCCAGGTTCAATCCCTGACATTTCTGATTAAAAGGACCAGGTAGTGGGTGATGTGAAAGGCCTGTACCTGAGACCCTGGAGAGTGACTTCCAGTCTGAGTAGAAAATGCTGACTTTGATGGACCGATGGTTGGACTTGATAGGAGGCAGCTTCATGTGTTCATGTGTTCATGACCACTTAGCTCAGTATGTCTGCTGCAACTAGCAGTCAACCCCCAGGTTCTCAGGCAGAGGCAATACCTAGTACCCATGAGACTTTAACTGGAAATGCCAGGGATTGAACCTGGGACCTTCTGAAGGCAAGTGTCTGCTCTGCCATGGATACAAGGATGATAATCCATCTTGGATCAGAGGGGGGTGGGAATACCCATGCTTAACAATCATTGAAATATGTAGAATTCACTGCCACAGGAGGCGGTGGCGGCTACAAGCATGGACGGCTTCAAGAGGGAATTGGATAAACATATGGAGCAGAGGTCCATCAGTGGCTATTAGCCACCAAGGTATAGATAGGAACTCTCAGTCTGGGGCAAAGGATGCTCTGTATTCTTGGTGCTTGGGGGGGCAAGAGTGGGAGGGCTTCTAGTGTCCTGGCCCCACTTCTGGACCTCCTGATGGCACCTGGTATTATTGGGCACTGTGTGACAGAGTGTTGGACTGGATTGGCCATTGGCCTGATCCAACATTGGCTTCTCTTATGTTCTTATTTCTAGGGCAGTGATGCTCTGTATTCTTGGTGCATGGGGGGCAACAGTGGGAGGGCTTCTAGTGTCGTGGCCCCACTGCTGGACCTCCTGATGGCACCTGGTATTTTTGGCCACTGTGTGACAGAGTGTTGGACTGGATGGGCCACTGGCCTGATCCAACATTGGCTTCTCTTATGTTCTTATGCCCCCTTCTTATTTTTAAACCTCAGTTATATAAACCGATGTTAGAATAATGAGAAAGGGTAGAGTGAGGACTAGATTAGGAACGTCTGAAACTCAGAGAAGGACTACTGTCCTTGTTATTTCTATTGGGCAAGGGTTGTGGCTGAGTGCTACAGCCTTTGCTTGGCACTCAGAAGGTCCCAGGTTCAATCCTTGGCCTCTCCAGTTGAAATGATCAGGTGATGTGAAGACCTCTGCCTGAGACCCTGGAGATCCACTGCCAGTTGGAATTGTGAAAACTGATGTCAACAATGGTCCGATCCATTATAAGGCAGCTTCACTGTTGAAATGAAATCAAAAAGAGTTTTCGGCTAAACATTAGGAAGAACTTCCTGACAGAGCAGTTCCTCAGTGGAACAGGCTTCCTCGGGAGGTGGTGGGCTCTCCTTCTTTGGAGGTTTTCAAAGAACAGAGACTAGATGGCCATCCGACAGCAATGATGATTCTACAAACTTAGGTAGATCATGAGAAGGAGGGCAGGAAAGGTTGCGTCAGTGCTTAGTTCTTGTGGCCCTTTCTTACATGCCCAAGGAAATGCTGATCACAACTTTGTGGTCAGGAAGCAGTTTTCCCCAGGCCAATTTGGCCAGGGATTCTGAAGAAGGACACAGGCACAAAGCAGGGGTCACTGCAGGTGTGGAGGGGGAGTTATTTGTGAATTCCCTGCATTGTGCAAGGGGGTTGAGCCAGCTGACCTTGGAGGTCCCTTCCAACTCGATGATTCAATGATTCATGTGCGTGGCTAATGTCTCGGTTGAAAATCACTGGGGAAACATTCAACGTTTCAAGCACTTCAAAGGAAGAAAGAAGATCGAAAGGCATAGTAAGCTTAAAAGGGTACTTCCTGATCATTTAAGAACATAAGAGACGCCAATGTTGGATCAGGCCAAAGGCCCATCCAGTCCAACAGTCTGTGTCACACAGTGTCCAGAAATACCAGGTCCCATCAGGAGGTCCACCAGTGGGGCCAGGACATTAGAAGCCCTCCCACTGTTGACCCCCCCCTAGCACCAAGAAGACAGAGCATCACTTGCCCCAGAGCCCCTATCTATACCTTGTGGCTAATAGCCACTGATGGACCTCTGCTCCATATGCCTATCTAATTCCCTTTTGAAGCCAATGTTGGATCAGGCCAAAGGCCCATCCAGTCCAACAGTCTGTGTCACACAGTGTCCAGAAATACCAGGTCCCATCAGGAGGTCCATCAGTGGGGCCAGGACATTAGAAGCCCTCCCACTGTTGACCCCCCCTAGCACCAAGAAGACAGAGCATCACTTGCCCCAGAGCCCCTATCTATACCTTGTGGCTAATAGCCACTTATGGACCTCTGCTCCATATGCCTATCTAATTCCCTTTTGAAGCCAATGTTGGATCAGGCCAACGCCACCTCCTGTGGCAGTGAGTTCCAGATGTTTCATGACTGCATCTTCCTTCCTATGACGGAGATCAGAACAGAACATACCACTCTTCAGTTCAGGATGGCAGAACTTCAGGTCTCTGCAGTTACGGGCCGGATTCTTCCGTGAACCGTCGGGGCTAACGATGTTTTCAGTGGGGCCAGGACATTAGAAGCCCTCCCACTGTTGACCCCCCCCTAGCACCAAGAAGACAGAGCATCACTTGCCCCAGAGCCCCTATCTATACCTTGTGGCTTCATTTATATATAGATTATATATTTATATAGATTATAACTATATATTGAATAGCTGTTTGGTTTTATTGCTCTTGTGGGGTTTTCCCCTGTTTGTAATTATGTTGTTACTGTTGTGGTTTCCTAATAGCGTGTGCTCCTGTAAGTGGTTGTTATATTATACAAATAAAAGATTATTAAGAAAACAGAAAAAAGATGGAAGAACACCTTGTCCAAAGCAAGTAAGATGAGAAGGATAAAACTGAACTTTTGAACATCCTTAGAGAAAGCTTGAGATGTTTTAAAGTCCCTTCCCCCTCTGGCTGGTCCTCCTTCAGTGGTCCCCCTTTAATTTTAAGGAAAGCAACAAATTATTAATGGCCCCCTTTTTCGTTCCAAACCTCAGATATATACTGAGATGTTACATGAGGCAGGGATAATGAACAATGTGGATTGGATAGAGAACACGAAAGTCAGTATTGTCCATCAGAAAGTCCATCAAAGTCAGTATTGTCCACTCAGACTGGCAGAAGCTCTCCAAGGTCTCAGGCTGAGGTCTTTCATATCAACTACTGCCACATCTTTAAACTGGAGATGCTAGGGACTGAACTTGGGACCTCCTGCCTGCCAAGCAGATGCTCTTCCACTGAGCCACAGCCCCTCCTTACAGCTCTCCAAGGTCTCAGACTGAGGTCTTTCACGTCACCTCCTGCCTGGTCCTTTTAACTGGAGATGCTGGGGATTGAATCTGGGACCTTCCACATGCCAAGCAGAGGCTCTTCCACTGAGCCACAGGCCCTCTTTACAGCTCTCCAGGGTCTCAGGCTGAGGTCTTTCATATCACCTACTTCCACATCTTTAAACTGGAGATGCCAGGGACTGAACTTGGGACCTCCTGCATGCAAAGCAGATGCTCTTCCACTGAACCACAGCTCCTCCTTACAGCTCTCCAAGGTCTCAGGTGGAGGTCTTTCGTATCACCTACTGCCAGATCTTTAAACTGGGGATGCGGGGGATTGAACCTGGAACCTTCTGCATGCCAACCACAGGCTCAACCACTGAGCTACGGTCCCTCCCTAAGAAGGATAAAGCTTGTTAGTTGGTGTCTTTCAAACTGAGAGCATTCCTATGTCCCAGCTTTCTTCCAGCTGGCCAAAAGAGACCCAAGAAACAAAGGCAGGTACAACAGCAACGCCAAAGTATAGTGGCTGAAAGTCTTTTGGAAGGAGAAGGGCCCAGAAAAGTCGATTCTGGAGGGAGTGGTTGGAAATGGATGCAACGTGGCTGACGCTGAATGAACTGTCATGCAGATCTTTGCGGGATTGTGTATAGGACTGGAATTTTTTTTTGCATGCATTACTTGGTAAGGAGTTCCATTGAACTCAGTGAGATTTCTTTCTCCGTTAGGGATGCCAGCCTCCAGGTGGGACCTGGGGATCCCCTGAAATGACAGCTCATACACAGACTACAGAGATCAGTTTCCCTGGAGAAAATGGATGCTTTGGAGGGTGGACTCTATGGCATCATACCCCACTGAGGTCCCTGTCCTCCCCATGGTCCATTCCCCGAATCTCCAAGAATTTCCCAACCTAGATCTGGCAACCCTACTCTCTCCATCCTCCACCAGTGGCCAGGGGTGACCTGGAAACCCTATCCCAAGTACACAAGTGTACAGTTGGAGTGTGCACCTTCTGTCAGGTCTCAGATCTCACATCTTTCTTTCTGCACTGCTTTGTTTCAGATTCTTCTCCATTGCCACCAAGATGGTTTACGGAGGCAGCTGTGGCTTCACCTGCGAATCGCAGTGCCCCCCACACCAGATGTGCATCCAGCCACCCCCCTTCTGTGTCACGATACCAGGACCCATCCTGAACTGCTACAATGAACCTTTGGCTGTGGAGTGTAATGCCCCCTGTGGCTATGGCTGCGGTGGTGGTTGGGGTGGTTGGGGAGGCTACGGAGGTTGCGGAGGGTTTGGAGGCTACGGAGGCTTCGGAGGCTACGGAGGCTTTGGAGGCTGTGGATGGGGTGGCTACGGTTACGGTCGAGGAGGATATGGTTGTGGTGTGAGGTGTGGAACAGGCTATGGCATCAGAGGATAATGAAACTGGCCGAACAGGATCTCTTCCAAATAGCGACCGATGGCTGGGCCTGACTTTCAGAAGATCTCAAGACCTTCAGCTCCACCTGAAGTTGGGATTGTTGAGCTTCTCTGTAAATTAGGCCCTGCATATATTCCCTATGTTTTACATCTCCTGAAATCTGCAGCGAATCGCTCCCCTCCTGTTTGCTGTCTTGCTCCAACACAAAATGGTGCCATGCGTCAACACAATTGACCTGCTAGCTCTACTTAGCCAAGGCTAAGAAAGCTACTGAGATGCCTCCATGTACCAATCAAGGTGCCTTCAAAGGACGCAAATTGAGTCAGAGCTATGGGTCTTAACCAAGCCATCCTCTCTCTGCCCTCTAGCTGTAACATGGAGGTAATAACAGCAGGGTTACCTCTAAAGTCCTTTATGCCTGTCAAGTGTTCTTAATTGCTAATACTGGCCCTTTTCTCCTGTTGACTCCGACTAATGATCCTCATGGTGGAAAATGGATCGATCCTCCGAGGGCTTTCCTGAGACCAAAGCAGAATGAGGGGTTGTCTCAGAGCAGAGGAGAAACTGGAGCTCATTGACTATGTATCACCTAATGAGAAATCGTGGGGGTGGTCTTGTGTTGTTCCCCCCCATTGTATATTTTGATGTTAGCGTTGCTGTGTCCCTTCTGTGGTGTGCTCTGCCTTACCTTCTGCATTAAACTCTTAGACTTCATCACAGCTGAATTGTTCTGGTTTTCATTTCGATCCATTTGGTCGCGTGCCGCTTCACTATTCCAAGATTCAGGCTGCGATCATACGCACCGTTAGGCCCAACATAGGTGCAAACGCCGGGCGGATTTAAAGGGTGTGATCAGACAACAACGTCTGGGAAGCACCCAGCAGCCATCGGCAACCCGTTCTGCTCCGCTGCAGAAGTGGAGTTAAAAGACACTGGGGGAAATCCGGTAGTGAATGGGTTGTGATGGGCCATGGACAGACTTTCCCTTGTCCGATTGGTCCAGCGCACTCTCATGGCATCGGGAGGGTCTGATCAGGCCATCCCGACTCTGTGCCGTTGTTCCCCCCCCCTCAGTATGTGCATCATCGCACACTCCGTAGGGAGCCCTCGGTGTGGAGGTGCGATGCATCAATCCCTTGTTTAAGCGCATGGGGGAAGAAAGGATAAAAAAAGATGACTGACTGAGATCACACACTGATGGACTGAACCTGCAGCTCATCCCAGGCCCCAAGGACACCAAACTAGCTGCGCCCAGGGCCAGGGCTTTTTCGGTGGTGGCTCCCGGAGGACATCCAGGCCCTGCGGGACCTCATGCAGTTCCGCAAGGCCTGCAAGACGGAGCTCTTCCGCCAGGCCTTTGGTTAGGAGCCGCCACTCCTACTATACCACCACCGTCATGGTTTGACGAGGCCCTGAGGAAGCACCTGGATATTGCAAAGAAGATCTAAGCCGTCCTCCTGCGGGCGCAAACAGCATGGGAAGTACCACCTGGAACTGCATCGATGCCATCTTTGGACCTATGATATCAGAAGTTGAGTGAGCACCGTTGTTTTTGAGTACTGGAAGTTTTAATATGTATTACATGTTTTAAGTTACGATTCATCGATCCCTTGTTTAAGTACATAGGGAAAAAACAGCACAAAACCCCCCCAACTCACCCGCAGTTGCGTCTGATCACACACTGACAAACTGTGCCCAGAGCTTCAAAGGGAGGTGTAATCGTGCAACTGTGGGTAAAATTCCTCCAGAAGAAACAGTCTCGCTTCCCACCCATTTTTTCTGGTGCGTGTGACCACAACCATACTGTCTCTAATCTCCCAGTACCAGTTGCTGTATGGTAACTACATGGAGGAGGTATTTGTGCCTTTGTCTGTGGGCCTTCTGAGGACTTCTGGTTGTTCCTTGCAGTAACTGAACAAAGGGGGGGGGGACTCAACCCAAAATATATCTGCGAACCAAGAGGGTCAAGCTAACACTATATAATATTAAAAAATGCAAATGTTTATTAAGGTGTACACACAGGGGTCCTCTCGTATAAAAAGAGCTAGGGGAACTCATTAGCATAACTCATTAGCATATGCCACACCCCCTGACATCAGGGGCCCGGCGGTGGACCTGCAAGGCCGGCGGGAGTGCGAGGAAGCCCCGCCAAGGCCCTCCCTGGCCCCAGGCAGGCAGGGGTGGGGAGAGGCAGGGAGGAAGCAACTTACCCTCCCTCTTCTCCTGCCTCCTCCTGGCTGAATGAGGGCCGGAAGCGGGGCGGACGGAAGCAGGGGGCGGGGCTTCGTCATGTGCCCTGCCCCATACCTCACCCGGGGGAACTGTGATCCCCCACGATCCCCCCAAAATGACCTCTGTGTACACATATTAAAACATACTATGATTAAAAGAAAGAGTCTACATTTCAGACTCTTAAAAGCTTTTCTAATACAAATACACTTGACAGGTCAACACTTTTTAACTGAGGACCTTTTGGGCCTTCCTCAGTGGTCACTATTCTCTATATTGCACTGACACAGATCCAGAATACATTAATAACTTTGATGGAAGTGACACACATCCAGACCAATGAAATCTCTGATACCAGAATAATTTGAAGAATCGGCATGGCTATATTTATGGCCCCCCAAAAATAACAAGAAAGCTGCAATCGGGCAAGTGCACTTATATTCTTAACACAAATGCACTTATGTTCTAACAGCAATACAAAAATATACAATGTCTACAATATTTCAGCCCCAGATGTTCAATTCGAGATGTTGACGAAATTCTCCGGAGTAGAACCTTCGTTTTGTAAGAACTTCCTCCAAACATCAAAATTCAATTGTATCTCCTCATTTCAAACTTCATTCCATGATTAATTCATAGTTCATTATCATTCCTTAATTTCCCGAATTTAATTTCTTCAAAGACTAATTATTCCAAAATCACAGGCGAACACGTTCACTAACAAGCCTGTGTGTGTGTGTGTTTGTGTATGTAGGAGCTGCGGTGGCTCAAGTAGTTAAGATGCTGAACTGCAGGCTGTTGAAGGTTGGTAGTTCAGCAGTTCGAGACCCGAGTGTGCCGCATGACGGAGTGAGCTCCCATCTCTAGTTCCAGCTCCTGCCAACCTAGCCGTTCGAAAGCAAGAAATTGCAAGTAGATAAATAGGTACCACTTCGGTGGGAAGGTAACAGCATTCCGTGCGCCTTGGTGTTTAGTCATACCAGCCACATGACCACGGAAACGTCTTCAGACAGCGCTGGCTCTTCGGCTTGGAAACGGAGATGAGCACCGCAATCCTAGAGTCAGATTCGACTGGCTTTCGAGCAAGGGAACCTTTAAAAAGGTGTATATATGTATATGTATACACACAAAAAAAAGAAAAGAAAAAGAAAACCACAACCTTTTATACGTGTATTTTGGATGTGTGTCAGTGCACATCCAGATATCACTGTCACTTCAGGAGAGCTGCTGTCAAAGCATTATTTCAAAATATCAACAAAGCCAATCATCTCTCTAATGACCAGTCAGAAGCCTTGCCCCACATGACTCCGTCTACTTTTTGTCAACACTTGACAGGGCACCATGTTGGGTCAATATCAGTCTCTGCAACACTAATGCCAGGAGGCAGGGGATATGCTAGTGAACGGAAAGGACTGGAAAACATTGTGATTTTGCACAGTCTTAAAACCTGAATCAAGGACAAGTTGGGTAGAAAAGAGAGGGGGGAAATCCTGGAAGAAGGATCCACTTACGTTTAAAGGTTGCAAGATATAAGGCTCTCATATGTGAAAATAATAGTAATAATTCCCTGTGCATCAACCTTCAGAAAAGCCCTGCAGTGTTTATGTTTCTTGTGCACAATCATAGATGTTGTGTTACACATGCGGTGGTAGGGTCTCATGCACTATTCATTGGCTGCGATCACACACGTGAAATAATCCACTTTCAATGCAATTTTGAATTGGATTTTGCCAGTTCACACAGTAAAAAACCAATTGGAAAGTACACTGAAAGTGGATTATTTCGTGTGTGTGATCGCAGCCATCCATCCATCCATCCATCCATCCATCCATCCATCCATCCATCCATCCATTTGATATATTTGTATCCCACTATTTTTTTTCAAAAGAGGCAGATTTTTTTTTAACTTTTTACTTTTTGCTTTGAAATATTTTAGTAACATAAGAATCAGAGTTACAATGAATGGTGAACACTATAGCATCATATCCTCCTTCTTTGGAGGTCTTCAAAAGGAGGCTAGATGGCCATCTGAAAGCAATGCTGGTTCTGTGAACTCAGGCAGATCATGAGAAGGAGGGCAGGAAGGGTTGCCTCGGTGCTTAGTTCTCGTGGCCCTTTCTTAGACGCCCAAGGAAATGCCACTTTGGGGTCAAGAAGCCATTTTTCTCCAGGACAGTTTGGCTGGGGAACCTGGAGGGTTGTTTTTTTTTTTGTCATCTTCTGGGTATGGAACAGAGGTCACTGTGGGGTATGTGAAGAAGAAGAAGAAGAGATTGGATTTATACCCCGCCCTTCACTTGGAGTCTCAGAGGGGCTTACAAACGCCTTTCCCTTCCCCTCCCCACAACAGACACCCTGTGAGGTGGGTGGGGCTGAGAGAACTCTGACACAAACTGCTCTTTTTCAAGGACAGCTGTGCCAGAGCTTGTGACTGACCCAAGGTCACATCAGCAGGCGCAAGTGGAGGAGGGGGGAATCAAACCCGGTTCTCCCAGATTAGAGTCTGCACACTTAACCACTACACCAAACTGGTATTTGTGAATCCCTGCATTGTGCAGGGGGTTGGACTAGTTGACCCTGGAGGTTCCATCAACTCTATGATTCTGTTATATGAATAAGAGTGTCAGTGAGAATATAGCACACTACAATGCAAAAACAAAAGGCACAAATTCAGGTGCACATACAATCAATCAGTAAAATATACCATTATACATTACTAGTAGCAAAGCCGTTGTAAAAGGAATACAACAAGCGCTAGCAAGATCTCAGCCTCGCCCTCCTCCCTGGCCGCTTTCACATCTATGGCACCAGTCCTCGTCTGCTGACATCCTGCCCTGCCACCTGCAGCCGTCCGTGGGTGATTACAACCAATGTAATGGCAGCATGGTCGACCTTCACCTCCTTACCCTGTGGGTGCCCGATCGTTGGGCCTGTTCGTCGCCTCACAGCACACTGAGGGCGAGAGGCTGGCCACAGCTTCCATGGGCTCGCTGTCCATCCATCTCCCTACACCCTGGTGTGGCCAATGATGACTGCTGTGGCACCGCCTTGTTCGGCCTTGGCCTCCTAAGCCTCCACCTGCCAAAGCGTCCATCCCACTCACCGGCTCCCTCCAGGTGAGGCTGAGATGCTGGCCATCGGCACTGTAGGTGGGATTGAGGCAGCACAGCAAGGCAATGCAGCCAGGGGATTGGCACACCTTCCGAGTGACAGATCAGGCAGCCATCTGATTAGGGAGTGCATGGAACGTTCAGGAAGGTGCCACCTGAAAACAGAATTATATATAGTAGAGATAAGCCAACTGAAGCATTCAAGGAAATGTAGCCCCATATTCCCAAAATACCAGTCAGTCCATGACTGTTAAGATAAGTAGCAATAATCCTTAAAAGGCAAGCCCACCAAAACTAGAGGGTGAGAAATAAAGAATAATTAACATGAAGCAGGCAGATCCTGTTGGCTCACTGCAAAAGGCTGCAGCTAGGGTGAATGCAGGCTGATTTCTTTCTCTCTGGGTATTTCACCTGTGTGGAGCCAGAAGAGCTAGCCATTGGGAGCCAGCCAAAAGAGTGAAAGGAAGCTTGGGCTGCTGTTCTTGTCATTCTTTCATTCATGGTTTGCCTTTCTCGCTGAGACTCGAGTCAGATTACAAGTATGATTTAAAAAAAAAAATCAGGCAACCAGTAAGTAGATTACAGAGATGATAACAACAGTCAGTCAAGCAAGCAAGCAGAGAACAAGGTACAATAACAACACTTCAATCTAACAGCAGAGATTCCTGGCGTGTTCAAGCCGTGCATCTGGGCTCTTGGCCAAATGGTTGCAGCCAGAATTCTGTAAAAATAAGCTCTGCGCCCTCAGACCTACCAGACTGGTTTGCTTTTGTTCTGTTTTTATTTGAGCCAATTTTTGGAACCTTATTGTAAGCTGCTTTGGGAACGTCTGAGGAACTAGTTGGCTGCTGTGTGAGATGGGATGCTGGACTAGATGGACCATTGGTCTGATCCAGCAGGGTTCTTCTGATGTTCTTCTCAAGGGAAGGCCTCGAACTCTCTGCCCTGTTGTTGGTCCTCCAGACATACTGGTTGTCCACTGTGTGAGACAGGAAGCTGGATTAGATGGACAACTAGTCTGATCCTGCGGGGCTCTTTTTATGTTCTTATGCTTAAACAAGCTTTTGTTCCTAGTAGAGGTAACGGTAAAGGTTTCCCTTGCTCGAAAGCCAGTCGAATCCAACTCTAGGGATGCGGTGCTCATCTCCGTTTCCAAGCTGAAGAGCCAGCGCTGTCCGAAGACATTTCCGTGGTCATGTGGCCGGCATGACTAGATGCTGAGTCACATGGATCACTGTTTCCTTCCCACTGAAGAGGCACCTATTTATCTACTTGCAGTTTCTTGCTTTTGAACTGCTCAGTGGGCAGGAGAAGAAGAGAAGAAGAGAAGAGATTGTATACCCCGTCCTTCACTCAGAGTCTCAGAGTGGCGTACAAACTCCTTTCCCTCCCCCTCCCCACAACAGACACCCTGTGAGGTGGGTGGGGCTGAGAGAGCTCTTGACAGAAACTGCTCTTTTTCAAGAACAGCTCTTATCAGAGCTATGGCTTGCCCAAGATCATCCAGCCAGGTGCAAGTGGAGGAGTGGGGAATCAAACCCGGTTCTCCCAGATTAGAGTCCGCGCACTTAACCACTACACCAAACTGGCTCCTACCTTCACCTGACGCTAGCCTCAGCCTCCCACCACCACTTTTTTCCCTCTCCTCTCCTTGACTGATGAAGTGCTGGGTATTTTTGTTGTTGTTTTTTTTAATCCTTCACAGTGCTTTGGTTTCTAGGTATCCCCACAATACTGTCAGACTTCATTATCTTGGTCTTCCTTGACTTTTCACTTTATTTTTTAATTGATAGTTTCCCTACAAACAGGGGTCATTTCCTGCGGGAGCGCACAGGAGCGGAGCTCCGGCAGTAAGGAGCCCAGGGGGCGGGCAGATGCAACAAGCCCCGCCCCCTGCTCCCAGCAGCCCTCAGTCAGGCCACGAGGAGCAAGAGACAGCCAGGTAAGTTGCAGAGCCCCCCTCCAGCCCGCCTTCAGGTACAAGCTCTCCCTCCTCTGTGAGGGCAGATCTGCACTCCCCCCCTCCCCAATAGCTAGCAATCCAAAACAGTCCAGTGGAGCCTGAACGGTGGGTGTTACCTTCTGACAGACTTCCGGTGATGTCAGGGGGTGTGGCATATGCTAATAAGTTATGCTAATGAGCTCCTGCACCTCTTTTTCTATGAAATGACCCCTGCCTACAAACATGAGGTTTCTTCTAAGTTTACTGAAACAACCCTTTGCAAATCCCTAGCCCCATAGCATTTTTGATCTACAGTATGGGGCCAGTTTCAGAATTAGATGTACAGATACTGAAGTTTTTGTCTGTCTGTTTGTTTGAAAGTCTCACCCTTTGGTGTTCATCGAAGTTTGTGTCACCCAGGGTATTTAACACATATGGATTTTTATTCAGCCGCATGGGTGTCATGGTTCCCTTCATGTAATGATATGAGTGAATAATTCAAGACGGCTAAGGAGAATAGGTTAGATTGCATGCACAGAGGCAGAAGCGGTGGTGGCGCAGGAAAAAAACAACAACCTGAAATACCTTCTCCACAGATTCTGTGCGCAACTGCAAAGCTGTTCAGCAGTTGCTCCAATTGGATGGCGGTGTAATGAGGAGATCAAAGGGTCATCTCATGAGTAGTCACGGCCGTCATAAAACAGCAAAATTCGCTGCATCCCTAAATGTTTATGGAGTTCACCAAACACCAAAAGTTCTGTATAAATGTCTTCCATGGTTTTAAATATTATTCTCCCACTTTCACGTTTCCTCACTAGGTGGCGCTGCCACTTCACTCTGTGGGGCTTCAAAAAAATGAATGAACATCTTGTTATTTTCTCAAAACCAACAGAAACATTTAGAATGCTGTCACCGGACTCATGTATCTCCAAATCACTAGCACCAAAGCTGCATGTTTAATATGAATAAATGCCATTTTTTTGGAGGTTTGAACTGAGCAAAACGTTCCCCATGAATTTTTAAAAGTTCCCCCCTTCCCTCTGGTCAGAGTAGGGGTACCAAGTACCTACCATGAATTGGTGGGGGGACACATGCTTTCCCACTGGAACATTCCTGCCAGTAACACACCCGTGTTGCACTATGCTATTGCCCAGATGTGACGTCAGCACGCTGGGCACGAAGCTGGGCAACACTCTAGCAATGGGGCTGAAAACTCGATGGTACCATCGAGTTTTCAGCCCCATTGCTAGAGTGTCGCCCGGCTACGTGCCTGCATCACGTCTGGGCGACAGCATAGTGCAGTGTGTGTGTTTTCCCCGTGGGAATGTTCCCGCCAAGAACTATGTGCCCCCCACCGATTCGCGGTAGGTACTTCGTAACCCTAGGTCAGAGAAGAGTCAGGAAGGAGGAAGTTAATTCAATTGCTTTCCAGCCTCACCTCAGCCATCCTTTTAGAAATGCTAATAGATCTAGCTAGAGAGACAATGAGATGGTCCAGTCCCACCCCACAGCTAGACAGGTGATATCAAGGAGGGAACTCAGTGCTGGAGGAATTCGGTGCTGGAGAGACTTCAGGGAATATCTCCTGGAGACTTCAGGAAAAGATTCTTTGACCTGGCCTGACATGGTCTATAAGAAGAGGAACAGAGATTATAAAACTCCTGGGAACAAGGAGGGGGGGGGTCTTTTGAAGCTGATTCCATCAAGGCAGAGAGAACTCTTTAACTGAGGTCTGTAGGAGGCAGCCATTGCCATGGGCGGGCCTGCACACCTAAGAGGCTTCAAGGTAATTGGTACCCTGTAGAACATCTGTAACTTTCTAAGCCAAGGAGCCTGCCTTATATTTAACATCTGCTGGGGCATTATATTTAACATCTGCCAACCTAGCAGTTCGAAAGCAAGACATTGCAAGTAGATAAATAGGTACCACTTCGGTGGGAAGGGAACAGCGTTCTGTGTGCCTTGGTGTTTAGTCATGCCGGCCACATGACCACGGAAACGTCTTCGGACAGCGCTGGCTCTTCAGCTTTGAAACGGAGATGAGCACCGCAACCCTAGAGTCGGATTTGACTGGTTTTTGAGCAAGGGAACCTTTACCTTTACCTTTTAGGGCATGTATAGAGGGTGTTACCCAAAGAGGCAGTCTCCTAATGATGAGCACCGCAACCCTAGAGTCGGATTTGACTGGCTTTTGAGCAAGGGAACCTTTACCTTTACCTTTTAGGGCATGTATAGAGGGTGTTACCCAAAGAGGCAGTCTCCTAATTAGTTGGGGAATTAGTTTTAAGGAGAGAAAGCGAGAGGGGGTAACTGGGATCTCCACCTATGTTTACGGGGATTTTTTCCCCTTATGATAACTCTTGAAAGAATCCAGGCAGATGTTCAACCGGAAAGGTTTTTATTAAGAAAAAGAGAAGGAATAAAGCAAAATAAAGACAATAAACAGACACCTACGAGAGCTAGCTAAGAGGAAATCAGGGAGGGGAGGGGAGAAGAGGAAGAAGAGGAGGAGGAGGAGGAGGAGGAGGAAGAGGAAGAGGAGGAGGAGATTTATACCCCACTCTTCACTACCCAAAGGAGTCTCAGAGTGGCTTACAATCTCCTTTCCCATCCCTTCCCCGCAACAGACACCCTGTGAGGTAGGTGGGGATGAGAGAATTCTGAGAGAACTGCCCTTGAGAGAACAGCTCTGAAAGAATGTTATGTCTGACCCAAGATCACACCAGCAGCTGCATGTGGAGGAGTGGGGAATCAAACCCTCGTCCCCCAGATGAGAGTCCACACTCCTAACCACTGCACCAAACTGGCTCAGAGGGGGAAATCAATTTCGGGAAGGGGCAATAATTACCATTCTTGGAGACATCTGTGGAAGTAGCAAAATGGCAAGCATTTTGTGACGAGAAGAGAGCCCATCAAAGTGGGGGGTGAAAAGCACTGGGTGTGCCACGTGGAGGACTCGGACAACAACATGCGTTCGCACACGTTTATTGTACTCAACACTGAACTGCAAAACGGCCCTGCAAGGCCAACTGTATACACAACCATCCAGCACACCCACAGTCCCATTGGAGGGTTTGAATTTCCCGCCAAAGTTCCTATTGGTCCATGTGGGAGGGGACTAGGATCCTAAGTTCCTATTGTCTGGAGGAACTAAGCTCTTGCCTGTAGCCACGAACATGGTGGCGGTCCACGTACATAACAGGGGGTGCATGTGGAAGATCCAACACACACAGACACAGAGAGAGAGAGACAGAGAGCAAGTGAGCCGGGAGCAGAGTGCTTCTGATATAGGGCAATATGTGTCCTCTGGGAAGTATGATGTGTTTACCAGATAAACAATAACTTCGTGGGCTTTTCTGAAATGCACAATGATGTGTGAGAGGTTTGATGACCCTAAAAGTACCTGGCAGGAAGAGCTAATGGTTTAGAGGAACAGAATTAGGTGTTGCTTTATTAAGGTAAATGGGTGCAAGGAAGTGAGGCCAGGTGTTGACAGGATTAGTCCAAGCGTGCATCAATAGGTTCTTGGGAGACCCATTGTCCTAAATTATGCATCTCTTCAGGGTGTGGACAGCCGACAGCCACTCTTAGTCACACTTCTAAACTACATGTCCAGGCTTGTTTCTGGCTGGCATCCATTTTGTGTCACTTTGGGCCAGGCAGTGTCTTGCACTTATGAGTTTTGAGGTGATATTTTAAGAAGGGTGTTTATGGTTATTCTAGCTATAAACTGCCCCTCAGTGAGAGGAGGGGGGTCTCACTGATAACTAGTGAGGGGCAGAGGAATTGTAGTTTACTGTTTTTCTTTTGAATCCCTTGCTCAACCTGGTGCAGTGCTGAGAGTATTTTCTTTTTTTTAATAAAAATGTCATAACATTTGATAACAATACTGGTTCTCTATACCACATCTTCTACCCAAACTCTGTCCTCCTCAGGCTCTGCCCCAAATCTCCAGGAATTTCCAACCCCAGTATTGACAGTCCTGTAAGGAAACCACTTCTTTGCAGCTGACTTTTGCTTACCTGGGCATCTGAGAAGAGCGTGGGAAGAAGAAGAAGAAGAAGAAGAAGAAGAAGAAGAAGAAGAAGAAGAAGAAGAAGAAGAAGAAGAAGAAGAAGAAGAAGAAGAAGAAGAAGAGGAGGAGGAGGAGGAGGAGGAGGAGGAGGAGGAGATTGGATTTATACCCCGCCCTTCACTACCCAAAGGTGTCTCAGAGCAGCTTACAAACTCCTTTCCCTTCCCCTCCCCACAACAGGTCAGTGGGGCTGAGAGAGCTCGTGACAGAAACTGCTCTTTTTCAAGGACAGCTCTTGTCAGAACTACGGCTTGCCCAAGGCCATCCAGCCAGGTGCAAGTGGAGGAGTAGGGAATCAAACCCGGCTCTCCCAGATTAGAGTCCGCGCAATTAGCCACTACACCAAACTGGAAAGGGAGTGGGGTGAGGAAAGAAGGAAGGAAGCCAGGTCAGGTTGCTTCCCAATGAAAGCTTTCAACCGCTGTTAAGCATTCATAGGAGCTGACTGCTTCTCTTGTTACACAGATGGCTCATGGAGGTTCACACTGGCTGTTCAGGCGTGTCAGCTAATAATAATAACAGCAACAACAATAATAAATGAGTAAATACACACAATAGGCATCCACTTAATTGGGTCACTGTTTATGGGCTCCAGTTTGGGATGCATTGCATTTTTGGGATTTTTGTTTCAAGAATAGACTTCCCGTGAGTTTAGAGGCCACCTCTTTGCTGCTCGTGCCTGTTGACATGTCTCCAAGCCAGGTGGCCAGCTGCACCTGCCACGTGTGAACTGCACATGTGAATTCTTTTGGGCCCCCTTTGACAGGCAAGAAAAGCTAGAGGGGGATCAGGGCTGAACAGCCAAGGAAGAAGAAGACGAGATTGGATTTATACTCCAACCTTCACTACACAAAGGAGTCTCAGAGCGGCTCACAATCTCCTTTCCCTTCCCTTCCCCACAACAGACACCCTGTGAGGTCGGTGGGGTTGAGAGAGCTCTTGACAGAAACTGCTCTTTTTCAAGGACAGCTCTTATCAGAACTACGGCTTGCCCAAGGTCATCCAGCCAGGTGCAAGTGGAGGAGTGGGGAATAAAACCCGGTTCTCCCAGATTAGAGTCCGCGCACTTAACCACTGCACCAAGCTGGAAAGAAAAGCCACCTGCTTTCTCAAACATCGGGGAACGGAGAATGAGTAACTAGGGATAAAGGGAGATTAGCAAAGATGAAGCGGAAAGGCAGAGAAAGACAGACAGAGCCTTCCGGTGGTGGTGGAAAGTTCCGTCAAGCTGCAGCCAAATTATGGTGACCCTATTAGCCACAAAATTGAACAATCTGTCTGGGGCAGTGACGCTCTGTCTTCTTGGTGCTTGGGGGGCAACAGTGGGAGGGCTTCTGGAGTCCTGGCCTGGCTAGTGGACTTCCTGATGGCCCCTGGGTTTTGGCCACTGTGTGGCACAGAGTGTTAGACTGGAACGGCCATTGGCCTGATCCAATATGGCTTCTCTTACGTTCTTATGTATGGGTAGGGTCGCCAGCCTCCAGGTGGGCCCTGGGGATCCCCTGCTTATATAACTGATCTCCAGTTGACAGAGATCAGCTCCCCTGGAGGAAACGGCTGCTTTGAAAGGTGGACTCTATGGCATTGTACCATGCCGAGGCCCCTCCCCTCCCCCAACCCCGCCCTCTCCTGAATCCACTCCCAAAGTCTCCAGGTTTTTTCCAACCCAGACCTGGCAACCCTATGTCTGGGGCAGTGACGCTCTGTCTTCTTGGTGTTTGGGGGGCCA
Organism: Gekko japonicus; assembly: GCF_001447785.1. NCBI lineage: Eukaryota > Metazoa > Chordata > Lepidosauria > Squamata > Gekkonidae > Gekko > Gekko japonicus. Next base: position 421,424 of record NW_015166463.1, on the reverse strand, counting down.
CAGTGGGAGGCCTTCTGCAGTTCTGGCTCCACTGGTGGAACTTCTGATGGCACCTGGGTTTTGGCCATTGTGTGACACCGAGTGTTGGACCTGATAGGCCTTTGGCCTGATCCAACATATCTTCTCTTATGTTCTTAAGAGCAGAGGTCCATCGGTGGCTACTACTCACAAAGTCAAGATGGAACACAGTGTCTGGAGCAGTGATGCTCTCTCTGTATCCTTGGTGCTTGGGAGGGCTCCTGGTGTCCTGGCCCCACTGGTGGACCTCCTGATGGCACTGGTATTTCTGGCCACTGTGTGACACAGAGTGTTGGACTGGATGGGCCATTGGCCTGATCCAACATTGGCGTCTCTTATGCTCTTATATCTGGGACAGGGATGCTCTGTCTTCTTGGTGCTTGGGGGGCAATGGTGGGAGGGCTTCTAATGTCCTGGCCCCACTGGTGGACCTCCTGATGGCACCTGGGTTTTGGCCACTGTGTGACACAGTGTTGGACTGGATGGGCCATTGGCCTGATCCAACATTGGCGTCTCTTATGCTCTTATATCTGGGACAGGGATGCTCTGTCTTCTTGGTGCTTGTGGGGCAATGGTGGAAGGGCTCCTGGAGTTCTGGCCCCACTGGTGGACCTCCTGATGGCCCCTGGGTTTTGGCCACTGTGTGACACAGAGCGTTGGACTGAATGGGCCATTAGCCTGATCCAGTATGGCTTCCCTTATGTTCTTTTGTTCATATGTAGGGTTTTCAGAGCAAGGGATGAACAGAAGGGGTTTGCCAATGCCTGCCTCTGTAAAGCAACCCTGGGTATCCAGGTACTAAACACAATCAGGGAGCAGAACAGTGAAATGTACTCCTTTTGTTAGCGGATTCTTACTTCTTCTTCTTTTGCAGCCCCCATCCCCCAAAAAATGTTTGCCTGCAAGCCCGTGTTGTACAGTTGTCAGTGAGGTGTAGCAGGAAGGGGGAGACCTGGGTTTAACTTCCTGCTCAGCCATAAAACTCACTGGTGGACCTTGGGGCAGTTACTCGCTTCTGTTTTAAAGTACCTCACACGGTTGTGGGGGGGGAGGGAAGTGAGGGACGGCACAATTGGATGCCTTCTGAGCTCTTCAGAGACAGGATATCATCATCATCATCATCATTCATCACCAACAGGGGTCATTTCCTCCGGGAGCGCACAGGAGCGGAGCTCCGGCAGTAAGGAGGCCAGGCGGTGGGCATATGCAACAAGCCCTGCCCCCTGCTCCCAGCAGCCCTCAGTTGGGCTACGAGGAGCAAGAAGCAGCCAGGTAAGTTGTAGAGCCCCCCGCCCGGCCCACCTTCAGGTACAAGCTCTCCCTCCTCTGCGAGGGCAGATCTGCCCCCCCCCATAGCTAGTAATCCAAAACAGTCCAGTGGCACCTTTAAGACCAAGTTTTATTCAGGTACAAGCTCTCCCTCCTCTGCGAGGACAGATCTGCACATTCTCCCACCCCCCCAATAGCTAGCAATCCAAAACAGTCCAGTGGAGCCTGAGCGGTGGGTGTTGCCTTCTGACACACTTCCGGTAATGTCAGGGGGTGTGGCATATGAAAATAAGTTATGCTAATGAGTTATGCTAATGAACTCCTGCACCTCTTTTTCTACAAAATTACCCCGGATCATCAGTGTGGCCCCAGCCCTATGGAATGCCCTGTTTACGGAAGTCAGGAAGGTACCATCTCAACCCATTTTTGAGTTCACGGATTCTTGTTCCAAAGAGCTTTTTCGTGATGTCTTAGTCTGGGCAGGGAAATGTGGGAAATAATGGGGTATTTTTTGGAGGGGGGGGGAGAATAAATAAACCCATAGAGAAAACATAGTCTTTTTTAAATTTGGCTGGGAGGGCGGGGTATGAGTCTAAATAAATAAAGAAATAATATAAATAAATAAATAAAAATGGTGGATAAACCTAGATGACCCCAAGGAAGTTCGGGTTATTTTAAGGGCTGTTCCAATACAAATGAAGGTTTTCAATGACAAGAGGGAAAACTATGGAATGGTTATAATAAAAACAGGGAAGGAGGAAAGCAACCAATAAAGGCTTTCAAATGAATACCGGGCGGAATCTGCTTGCCTTACTCACAGTAAGACATAAGCTAATTATAACAAACATTGGGGGAAGAATTAAGAATGTTTGGAGTCTCCCACTTACAGCCTCTGAATGGATCAACCACAGCATGTTTCCTGACCACCAGACGGTCTCAAAAACAGAATAAAAGGGCCCAGCAGAGTCCAGTTTTTCCAACAACTTCGCCGAGTAACGATCTCTCTTGACTCCCGCTCCTTTGGAAGGTAAGTCCATTTGCAATGAACCTAAGGACTTAAGGACTGTGCTATAACTATTTGCTTGTATTTCGTTCATATATGTGTATATATGTGTATGTATATATATATTTGTATATATGTAAGATGAGCTATGTTCACAGTGGAGCTGTGGCTCAGAGGTTAAGATACTGAGTTGCAGACTGGAAGGTCTGTACTTTGGCAGTTCGAGACCCTGGTGCCACATGACGGAGTCAGCTCCCATCTCTGGCCCCAGCTCCTGCCGACCTAGCAGTTGAAAAGGAAGAAATTGTGAGTAGATAAATACATACCACTTCAATGGGATGGGAACAGCGCTCCATGCGCCTTGGCATTTAGTCATGCCGGCCACATGAGCACGGAGAAGTCTTCGAACAGCGCTGGCTCTTCGGCTTGGAAACAGAGATGAGCACCACCCTCTAGAGTCAGATTCGACTAGCTTTCAAGCAAGGGAAACCTTTACCTTTATGATGCTCGCAATAATAATTCTAGAGGGTAGCCGCCTTAATCTATTGCTGCAGCAGAAAACATTGTTAGTCTATGGTGTTACATTACCCCTGTTTTATATTCCAAGTAAAAGGTGGTTGGAATAGGGTTGCAGAACTCGGGGCGGGGCTTGGAGATCTCCCAGAATCCCAACTGGAAATGACACCTTTGGAGGGCAGACTTCAAGGAATCACATCCTTCTCGAGCTCCACTCCTCCCCAAACGCTGCCCTTCCCAGGTGCCGCTCCTCAAATCAACCTGGAGTTGACAACCTAACCTTGGAACCACCCTGTTCGAGTTCTGAGGAATACTCTCTTTCTCTACCAACTTCCTCTACTCTTTTGGGGGAGGGGGACGTTGCTCAGTGGTTCAGCCTCTGCTTGGCATGCAGAAGGTCCCAGGTTCAATCCCCGGCATCTCCAGTTGAAAGGGCCAGAGAGTAGGTGATGTGAAAGACCCCGGTCTGAGACTGCAGACAGCCATGGAGAGGGGCAGGGGTCACTTAGTAGAGAAAGAGGTGCAGGAGCTCATTAGCATAACTCATTAGCATAACTTATTTGCATATGCCCCACCCCTTGGTATCACCGGAAGTGTGTCAGAAGGCAACACCCACTGCAACTTACATGGCTGCTTCTTGCTCTGACTGAGGGATGCTGGGAGCAGGGGGTGGGGCTCGTTGCATGTGCCTGCCCCCTTGGCTCTTTACTGCCAGAGCTCCGCTCCTGTGTGCTCCTGCAGGAAATGACCCCTGGAGAGGGGCCATAGCTCAGTGGCTGAACCTCTGCTTTCCATGCAGAAGGTCCCAGGTTCAATCCCCGGCATCTCCAGTTGAAAGGACCAGAGAGTAGGAGGTGTGAAAGACAACTGCCTGAGATCCTAGAGAGCCAATTGCAAGTCTGCATAGTCGATACTGATCTTGATGGACTAATGGTCTGATCAGGGCTCTTTTTGTCGCAGGAACTCCTTTGCATATTAGGTGACACACCCCTAATGTAGCCAATCCTCCCAGAGCTTACAGAGCTCTTCTTACAGGGGCTACTCGCAGGGCTCTTTTTGCAGCGGGAGCTCCTTTGCATATTAGGCAACACACCCCTAATGTAGCCAATCCTCCCAGAGCTTACAGAGCTCTTCTTACAGGGGCTACTGTAAGCTCTTGGAGGATTGGCTACATTAGGGGTGTGTCGCCTAATATGCAAAAGAGTTCCCGCAACAAAAAGAGCCCTCTCTGATTCAGTATATGGCAGCTTCAAATATTCACCACCATAATGGAAGACAGTTGTATAACCCCTAAAGGATTGTGAAGGTTTTGAATTCCTTCCTTCAAGAATTTGTGATGTTTGTGGATTCTTGCAGGTTGGCAGGGTTCATCTTTTTATGGGATATGATGCCGACAAATGTTCTACCATGCCCACTTTCATGCCACTCCCATTCCACATGGGATGCCCAAGAAAGTAAAGGCAGTGTGAGAGAACTCTTGGTTCATATACCCAGCCTTCTTCCAGGTTAAAGGGATCGACTTGTTGGTACCTTGCTAGAGAGCTCCACAAATCCTAGAGTGAACAGACTTTGGTGGACCAAGTATCTGATTCAATAGAAGGCAGCTTCAGATGTACCACTTCAGACTGTGTGGGAGGGGATTACCTTCTTACTGCTTCCTGATGCACAATACTTTGCAATTTTTTAAAAAATGGATCTAGGGGAAAGGTTCTATCTTTACCTTCTGTTGCATGCCAGATAGCACATGAAAGCGATCATAAGAACGTTAAGAGCCCTACTGGATCAGACCAGTGGTCCATCCAATTCCGCACTCTGTCTCATGCCAGTGGCCAACCAGTTTCTCTGGTGAACCAACAAGAAGGCATCGAGATTGAAGCCTTCCCTTGACATTGCCTCCTGGCACTGGTTTTCAGAGGTTGACTTGGCTAGTAGCCATCTTACATGAATACAGTCCCCTTTTAAGGCCGTTTCCACCTGTGGCCATCAATACATCTTCTGCCAGTGAATCCCACATTTTAATTGGTCACTGTATAAAGAAGTATTTCCCTTTTGTCCATCTGGAATCTACTGCCCAGATGGAGGGGGCATTTGATGGGCATAGGGAGTAGAGAAGCTTTCCTTCCTGATTCAGTGGGTGCCTATTCAACGCCAAAGTTTTCTAAAGAGCAATCTTTGGACAAGACAACACAACTGGCAGGTAATTTAGAGGTCCCAGTGAAAGGGGAGGGACCATGGCTCAGTGGTGGAGCATCTGCTTGGCATGCAGAAGGTCCCAAGTTCGATTCCCAGCATCTCCAGTTAAGGATCAGGTAGAAGGTAGTTTGAATGGCCTCCTCCTGAGACTTTGGAAAACTGCTGCCAGTCTGAGTAGACAATACTAGTCTTGATAGACCAGTGGTCTGATTCAATATGAGTCACCTTCATGTGTGTTCATATGTTCATTCTGAAATAGCTCCTGATGCCCTCCAACGACCTCTCTGGATGATGCTGTTGACATCTGCTTACTATGTCCCCAAATTTATCTTTTTCAGAACGTCCTCTCTTTTGGAAATATGTCTTGGGGTTACGGTGGAAATTGTGGCTGCTTCACCTGCGAATCGCAGTGCCCCCCACAGCAGGTGTGGATCCAGCCAGCCGCCTTCTGCGTCACATGCCCAGGGCCCATAATGCACTGCTACACTGATCCATTGGATGTTTGCTGCTGTACCCCCTGTTGTAACCCCTGCTGTGGTGGTTATGGGGGCAGGGGCCACTGGGGTGGTGGTTATGGTGGTTATGGTGGTTATGGGGGTAGATGGTAAGAAACCCAGGTGGTCATTTTTGGAAACAGGCTAAATGTTTTAGGCCAAGGTTTATGAAGACTCTTGTGGTGTATCGTTTTGCCTCCTACTTTTCTTTCCCTTTCTCTCCTCTAATACTTTCATACTATCATATGCCTACTCTCTTTAGTTCTCCTTAAGCTTCTTCATGTTTCCAACACCAAACAGTGCCAAGCCTTAAACAAGAGTCTCCCCTTGTCAGTTCAGGCATTTCCATCACTTTTGGAAGCCCATTCATTCTTCTTCCCCCAAATCTGACCCAGGACGTTTCTCATCGATTTAACGGTATAAGGGTAAGGTGGAAAGGGGGTGGGTGGGAATGGTGAGACTCCAAATGTTCATGAGCAGGCTCTACAGCTCCACCTGAAGAAGAACATCTGGTCTGAATTGCATCTGCTATCAAGCAGATATATCTACAGTGATGTACTGGTGCTCATTTTGGATGTAATCTTGGCTGTGGTTCTGTGCATTCTTTGAAATGTCTTTGTAAGCTGACCTTTTTTTCTTTCACATTAAAAATTGCATCTTAGTTTCTGTGTCCAGAATTCTTTTTTTCTTTCATTTTTGTGATCTCTCTGAATCAGAGCCAAATTCATAAGAACATCAGAAGAACCCTGCTGGATCAGATCAGTGGACAATTTGGTACAGCATCCAGTCTTAACCAGTGGCCAATCAATTCCTCTGGAGGGCCATCAACAGGGCATAGAGGTCAAGGCCTTCCCCTAAGAAGAACATCAGAAGAGCCATGCTGGATCAGACCAGTGGTTCATCTAGTTCAGTATCCTGTCTCAACCAGTGGCCAACCAGTTCCTCTGGAGGACTAACAAAAAAGCAGAGAGACTCAGACCTTCCTCTGATATTGCCTCCTGGCACTGGTATCAACTGGCAGACCTCCTGATGGCACCTGGTATTTTTGGCCACTGTGTGACAGAGTGTTGGACTGGATGGGCCTTTGGCCTGATCCAGCATTGGCGTATCTTATGTTCTTATGTACCTCCAAATGTGGAGGTTGCTTTTAGTCACTCTACGTGGGGCCACTGATAGACCTATCATCCATGTAGTCCATGTTGTCCATGTAGTCCAGCATCCATGTCATCCAGCATGTTGTTCCCCACATTGACCAACCAGATGCCTACAGGAAAGCCACAAGTGGAGTAGAAGGTCAGCAGTTGTTCCTATGAGTGTTTGGTCTCCATAAGCTTGTATAGAGTTCTCCTATGGGATGGCCCATTACTCTGTACCTAGAAATCCAAGGTTCAGTTTGTTAGCCCCAGACCTCTCCTCCCACTAAAGGAGTAGTTTGGCATCCACAACAAGTACCTTCATGTTAACAACACTCCAAAACCATGTATTCTGGGCACTACCTGGTCTGAAAACAAAATCCAAAGGGTTCTGGTGTTACATAAAATGGATGCCAGCAAACACAGTCCAGAAACATGTCTGGGAAGTTATTCTGGAAGGTGTAATGTCAAGGGTCACAACCACTAACCACCCTGTCCCCATCATAAATCCATACACAGTGGCAATAGTGGATCTCACAGAGAAGACATGGTCACACCTTCCGCTAATCCATTCTCCACCTGACCTGACCTTTCCTGACTTATTTCCCACAATCATACAACCACTTAACACCTCTTACCCAACCCCAGTCGTTCCCCGTCCAAACAACTGCAGGTCATCAAGCAGCCATTAGCTTTGTTGTTGTTCAGTCGCACAGTCGAGTCCGACTCTTCATGACCCCATGGACCAGATCATGGCTGCCCTTCCGGTCTTCCGCCGTCCTCTGAAGTTTGCTCAACTTCATGTTTGTTGCATCGATGACACTGTCCAACCATCTCATCCTTTGCCGTCCCCGTCTTCTTTGACCTTCAATCTTTCCCAGCATCAGGGTCTTCTCCAGGAAGTGCTCCCTTCTCATTGGGTGGCCAAAGTATTTGAGCTTCAGTTTCATTATCTGGCCTTCCAGAGAACAGTCAGGGTTGATTTCTTTTAGGAATGACTGATTTGATCTTCTTGCAGTCCAAGGGGCTCTCAAGATTCTTCTCCAGCACCATAGTTCAAAAGAATCTATTCTTCGGTGCTCAGCCTTCCTTATAGTCCAACTCTCGCAGCCATACATGACTACTGGGAATACCATTGCTTTGACCATGCCATTAGCAACACTCATGCCATTAGCTACACTCATGCAAAATATCACAAGCCTCCCCAGGTCTTTGGCCATCCCTGGGAACACTATTCAGGGTTTTCCAACACATTGTTTCACTTCCAGCGAATCCCATCGGGATATTGTTCTAGAGGCAATTGCGTCAGCATATCCTTAGGTAGCATTTTGCCCTGTAATTGAATTCACACACCCATCACCAGGTGTGTGTTTGTGTGTTGGGCACCCATTGACAACTCACCCCCAAAATCATTTGGGTCCCTTCCGTTTTCAGTGCATGAAATGCTGGTTCATTTCACAGCTTCTCTGCGGATCTCAACTCTTCTGGGCTGCTTACTATAACAACCTCCTCCTATTCCCGCTCCTATCTGCATTTTCATTAGCTTCTGCGTGTGTTTTTACCGTGTGCTTTTACTTCTGCATGTGTGCAATTTTTTAGTATTTTTCTCTTTCAATAAAAAATAACTTCTCTTGGTTAAGCTGCTTCCTGATTTATTTCTGAGAGTTTCTCTAAGGGAAAAATCCCTGTGAACTTTGGTGGAGATCTCAGCAGTTACCCACCTCTTGCTAAGTACAGGGTCTCCTTACAGCTAATTTCCCCCCATAAATTCAGAGACCTCCCCTTTGGGTAGCAAATCTAAAGCTAAAGGATTTTGGGAAATCTCCCCGCCCCCCTCCTTTGAGATCTAATAAATATGCTGCCAATCAGATAGACTAGACATATGCTCTGACTCAGAATGTCCAGATATGAGTTCATCCTTCCATGGAATAGCACGGCCTTTCCTCCTGAATCCTCTAACACCTTCCCCCGTTCTGCTAAATGGATTGCGAACTATTGTCCTAAAAAGGACCTTTGCATGGACACAGAAGTTAGAGGAGTTTGTGTGTTTTGAAAAAATACAAAAGAGGAATTTTAATAAGATTAGCAAAAAAATATATCTCTTTTTGTATTTGTATGCCTCTGTGTGTATCAGTGTGGGAGGAGAGTTTGCCCAGCGTCGTACTGGTGTTTGAATACCATGTTGTTAAAAGCTGACTTTAAAAAAAAAAAGGTTAATGTGCAGTTTATCTGTAAGTAACATAAAGACTTAAGGACATAAGAATATAAGAGATACCATGTTGGATCAGGACAGTGGTCCATCTAGTCCAAGACTCTGTGTCACACAGTAGCCAAAACCCAGGGACCATCAGGAAGTCCACCAGCGGGGCCAGAACTCCAGAAGACCTCCCACTGTTGCCCCTCCAAGCACCAAGAATATAGAGCATCACTGCCCCAGACAGAGTGTTCCATCTCTACCTTGTGGCTAATAGCCACTGATGGACCTCTGCTCCACATGTTTATCCAGTCCCCTCTTGTATCTGTCTATTCTTTCTGCTGCCACCACTTCCTGTGACAGTGAACTCCACATGTTATAATCCATTTGTTCTTGTCCACCCTTCTGGACCAACAGAAATCATCTCCTATATATGTCTTCTATATGACAGCCGTTCAAGTACTTGAAGAGGGCTACCATATCACCTCACAGTGGTCTCCTCTCCAGGCAAAACATATCCAGCTCCTTCAGCTTCCCCTTCAACCAGTTATAGATCCACCTAACAGTCATAAGATCCAAACCCCATTTTACCAATTTGTCAACAAGAATGTTATCTGGAACCTGATCAAAAGCCTTACTGAAATCCTCTGGGAGAGGAGCGACAAGTGGAGAGCCTCAAGGATCTGTCCTGGGACCTGTTTTGTTCAACATCTTTATCAATTATTTGGATGAAGGAATAGAGGGAATGCTTATTAAATCTGCAGATGACACTAAATTGGGAGGGGTAGCAAATATGGTAGAAGACAGAGTCTGGATACAGGGTGATCATGACAGGCTGGAAAACTGGGCTAAAAGAAATCAAATGAATTTCAATTGTGATAAAAGTAAAGTTCTGCATTCAGGTAGAAAAAAATCAAATGCATAATTATAGGTTGGGGGTGACTTGTCTTCGCAGTAGCATGTGTGAAAAGAATATAGGGGTCTTAGTAGACAATATGCGTCAGCAGTGTGATGGGGTAGCTAAAAATGCAAATGCAATTTTGGGTTGTATCAACAGAAGTATAGTATCCAGATCACACGAGGTGATTGTATCACTTTACTCTGCACTGGATAGACCTTACCTAGACTACTGTGTTCAGTTTTGGGCAGCACAATTTAAGAAGGATATAGACATGCTGGAATGTGTCCAGAGGAGGGTGACGAAGATGGTGAGGGGTCTGGAGACCAAGTCCTATGAGGAAAGGTTGAAGGAGCTGGGTATGTGTATAGGACAATGCTGCTGCCATGTATAGGACAGTGCTGCCGCCATGTATAGATTCTGCCCCCCAGGCCATTCCTGGATGAGGGGGAGAATTCTACACTGTTACAATACATTACCCAATAACCCAGAAAGGTAGACTCTCTGGATTTCAGAACACTATAGCCACCAGGAATCTCTGAGATTAATCCCTCACCAGCCTGAGATTAGAGATCCCCAGAATCTCAGGTGGCATGTAGGTTTTACACATTAGCAACTCAATCTAGAGCTGCACAGTTAATCTTACAAAGGTAGCACAATTGGTAAGCAGTTAAGGCTACAGGATTTAGCTTGAAGTCCAGTTACCACAATCCAGACAAATTAGAAAAACAAGAATAAAGTTTATTCAGTAGAGAACCTAGCACAGACTAATAAGGATTTCAAAATAACAGACCTAGGCAAGTTTTGCCTTAACTACACAGTAAGAAGCATATTTACCAAGTCAGGAACAGTTATCAGTCCAGAATAGCCCATGGTAATAATCCAATAGCCCCAAGGGATTTGGTGCAAGAAGTCCATCTTTGCCAACCGTAAGCTGAGCTCACAAAGCAGTCCTTTGTTCTCTCCCAGGCCACATGACATCACAGCATCTCAGATAGACAGACACAGATCTGCAGAGATCATAGCAGGAACAGAAGAGAGAGAGAGAGAGCGTTCTCCCATAGGGTTTACGCAGATATAGGGTAATTCAGCCAGGGGGCAATTGAAGGAGACCTGGGAGTGCCCAATGGTAGGGAATGGTCAGTTGTCTTGAAGGCCACACCCGCAGTTATGTGATCCCCCAAGCCCCAACTCCCATAGCGTACGTGCTGTTTCTGGCATGCTAGCTTAGCTTCCAGCATGGAGGTGTGAAGGTATGTGGTTTATGGCATGACAATAGAGCTTCTCTGACCAAATGTTCAAGCCATTTGGTTTCAATAGGAAATCAACACAGCAGGGGCACATTCCAGGGGGGAGGCAGGGGTCTATAAGAATCAATATTTCTATACAGTATGTTTAGCCTGGAGTGGTGATGACTGAGAGGTGATATGAGAACCATCTTCAAGTACTCGAAGAGTTGTCATATAGAGGATGGTGTGGAGCTTTTTTCTGTTGCCCCAGAAGGTCGGACCAGAACCAAGAGGTTCGAATTAAATCCAAAGAGTTTTCAGCTAATCATTAGGAAGAACTTCCTGACAGAGGCTGAGTTCAGACTGGCAGTTTGGCCCAATATAGGCACGTTTCACAAACGGATTAAAGGGGCCGGTTCACACAGCCACAGCTGTCAGGCATTCCCGAGCCATACTCAACCCATCCTATGACGATTCCCTTCTGAGTTAAAAAAAAAAGTACCAGGTGAAAGTGGTAGCAAACCCTGGAGAGCGTGTCGATCCCACTTCCCGTGAGCGTGCACACTAAAAGCTCGAGAAATAGGTGCATAGGCGCATAGACACATATTGCCGGAGTGAAACAAAGCTATTTGCAGCCGTGCCTTCACCAGAGGCGGGCCAACATTGCAAATGCTCCCTTGCGCCTCCTCCCCGGTATGCTCCTGCATCAGCATGTGCAGTGTGACTGGGAATCCCCTGCACAACTTGGTCCGGGTCTTTTTGCCCCGCCTCCCTCCGGCTTCATACTGCCTGTCTGTCCACAGCCAGAGCGGCTCCTCAGTGGAACAAGCCTTCTTGGGAGGTGCTAGGCTCTCTTTCTTTGGAGGTTTTCAAACAGAGGCTAGATGGCCATCTGATAGCAATGCTGATGCTGTGTACTTAGATCATGAGAGGGTGGGCGGGAAGGGTTGCCTCCTATGTTCCCTCTAAGCTGTGGAGTCCTGTGAGCAAAAATTCGACTTTGTGAGCTACCGGCATTAAAGTTGTGAGCAGGTGAATTGGCTACTGAATAACTTAGTTTGCTCTAGAATCATCCTTCCTGAGCTAAGACGAAAATGTGTGAGCCGGAGGTTAAAAAACTGTGAGCTAGCTCACACTAACTCAGCTTAGAGGGAACACTGGTTGCCTCGGTGTTTCGTTCTCGTGGCCCTTTCTTACACCTCCAGGGAAATGCCAATCACCACTTTGGGGTCAGGCAGCAATTTTTCTCCAGGCCTGTTTGGCTGGAGATCCTGGAGATTTTTTTTTTTGTCCTCTTCTGGGCATGGAACAGCAGTCACTGGGGGGAAGGTATTTGTGAATCTCCTACACTGTGCAAGGGGTTGGACAAGATTGCCCTGGAAGTCCCTTCCAACTCTATGATTCTATGTTTCTAAGTGATGTCATCTCTTCCAGAACATCAGGGGCGACACTCTGGCATTTGGGCAAAAACTCTATGATAGAAGCCAGATTTAACATAGAATTTTTGTCCAAATCCCAGAGTGTCACCCTGACAAGAGATGATGTCACTTCCGGGTGACCAGGGCAGTGACATATACACATCACTGTACAAACGTTGGGCCTTCCTTCTGGTCCCAGTAAGTCCCCCCCCCCCCCCCCACACTTCACCTGTTCCAGAAGGGAACTGGCAACCCTATTCCCCAATGTGGTGCCAAGTGTTTTTTTAGGAAATCACTGGATCTAGGTTGGGCTTTTGTCCAGCAAGGCTTCTGATTGGTTATTGGAGATTACATTGGCTGTGCAGATTTTTTTTTTTTTTGAACAGCACAAAGATCTTCACTGTAGTACTGAAGTTGAGCTGTAAGAACTGGCTTTTCTATAACCCCGGCTTTTCTGTAACCCCTGATCTTGGACTGGTCTTGGAGTTGCTGCCTGGAACTCCTTGACCCTAGACTGGACTTTGGTAAACCTGCTCTCTGGAACCCCTGACTCTTGGACTGGACTTTGGTTACTCTCC
>NW_015166463.1:406999-408460 GCF_001447785.1 Gekko japonicus | reverse complement strand
GCTGAACCTCAGCCTATACCTCCCCGGGAAGCAATGTCAGCACAGGCACCCTCCCCCACCATATTTGCACTGGAAACTATACTGGGCCGTGTCAGGCATAACTCATCAGAAAATAAAACTAGGAGCCCCAAAACTGGCCACCAGCTTCGGGATGATCATGAGAGTTGCAATGCTAAAAGTGAAAGCAATTAGAACAGCCTGGCATAGGCTACTGGGAAAAACCCTCGCTCCACTGCTTTTTCGCTTTGGAAGTCATGGTTGTCTGTGGAACAGTCCAACACTCTGCACCACACAGTGGCCAAGAAGAAGAAGAAGGAAACAGATTGGATTTATACCCCACCCTTCACTCGGAGTCTCAGAGTGGCTTACAAACTCCTTTCCCTTCCCCTCCCCACAACAGACATCCTGTGAGGTAGGTGGGGCTGAGAGAGCTCTTTCGAGAACTGCCCTTTCAAGGACAGCTCTTGTCAGAATGATGCCTTGCCCAAGGTCATCCAGCAGCTGCAATTGGAGGAGTGGGGAATCAAACCCGGTTCTACCAGATTAGAGTCCACAAACTTAACCGCTATGCCAAAACGCAGATGCCACCTGAAGGTCCACCAGCAGGGACCTCCTGAAAATAAAGCTAGAGATCTGAAATCTGGCAACCCAGTTCAGGAGGATGATGAAATGTGATGTTCCAAAAAATGAAGGGAATTGGGACATCGTGGCATGAGTGATTCACAGAAGTCCCCATATGCTATTTTCAACAGAATTGAAGAGTGTTTGTGGCAGGCATCATTCATCCAGACTTAAAGATAGGGCCCTCTAAATTGGCTACTAACTTCAGGATGATTGCGGCAACAAGAAAGGCTAATGCAATCTTGGGGTGTATCAACAGAGGCATAACATCCAAATCACAAGATGTCAAAGTACACTGCATTGGTCAGGCCGCACCAGGAGTCTTGTGTGCAGTTCTGGAGGCCTCCCTTCAAAAAGGATGGGGACAGAATAGAGCACGTGCAGAGGAGAGGGTAGTATGAATGGGAATATAAAGATTTTTATATATAGTTTTTTTTTCCTTCTTGATTGTCCATATTCATATTTCTCTGGTTTTTATAGATTTATTCTTTAAGTGATATTTTATTAGGATCTTAGAAAGGCCTGTTATATTCCTCTTGTAGGTTTGATATTGTTAGCAGACAACATAATAGGTACAAAGTTCATGATTCTGTAGTTCTTAGGGCAAACCTTTCAATGTCTGGGTCAGATCAGATTTTAGTCTGATATGAAGAATCCTCACCCATTATCATTTATAGGGTTGCCAGATGGTACTCACCTCCTCGGTGGGGAACTCCTGGGGACCTCCTGGTGCGCGTGCGACATGTCTACATCACCTGGATGTGACATCGCATGCTGGGGGTGGGGCCACAGCCATTTGAGGGGAAAACATAGAGTTTTCCCCTCAAATGGCTGTGGCTC
>NW_015166463.1:385354-406695 GCF_001447785.1 Gekko japonicus | reverse complement strand
ATGTATTTCCTGAATATGTTCAGAATATGCTCAAGAAGAAGATGAAGAAGAAAAAGAAGAAAGTTGTCAATTTTTGGTTAACTATTTGGTCTAATTGTTTTCCTATTAATTGAGGCATTTTTCCTGATTATGCTGAGAAGAAAGCAGTCAGTTTTGATGGGTCCTTTGGCCTAACTGTTTTCCATATTTCATGGCAATAAAATACAAGAACTTACTCCTCATTTTGACTTCAATGTTCTATTTTCGACTGGATATTAATTTGTATATCAAGAGCGATGAAGATGATCGGGGGCCTGGAGGCCAAGCCCTATGAGGAAAGGCTGGGGGACTTGGGAATGTTTAGTCTGGAGAAGAGGAGGTTGAGTGGGGGACAGGATGGCTCTCCTGAAGTATTTGAAGGGCCGTCACTTAGAGGAGGGCAGGGAGCTATTACTGTTGACAGCGGGGGATAGGACTCACGATAATGGGTTTAAATTAAGGGTAGAAAGGTACGGGCTGGTTCTTTGGAAAAACCTTTTTACAGACAGAGTCATGCAACAGTGGAATCAGCTGCCCGGGGAGGTGGTGAGCTCCCCCTCCCTGGCAGTCTTTAAGTATCGTCTGGACAAACACTTGTCAGGGACGCTCTAGGCTGATCCAGCATTAAGCAGTTGGACTAGATCGCCTGTGTGGCCCCTTCCAACTCTGTGATTCTAAGTCGCAGTGCCAAACACGACGGAAATCAGAACATCCTGGCTCAGAATGTCTTTCTGGGCCTGGAACAGGGGTCACTGGGGGTGTCGAGGGGGAGGTATTTGTGAATTTCCTGCATTGCGCAGGGATTGGACTAGACTGGTGGTCCCTTCCAACTCTATGATTTGATGATTCTAATATTGGCAGAAGCCCCCTCCCACCACTGTCTGTGAGTAGCTCTAATATATAGCAGATTCAATGAAGGAAAGAAGGAAGACATCAGCAGGCATTTCTTCTTATGCAGTATGCTCTTTATTGGATATCAAGACGGGGAAGAGGTAACAGGGGGTGTGAAAGAGGACAATATGAGATAGCAGGGAAAGCAAACACATACATAGGGAAGGTGGAAACACAACAGCAGGGAAGAGCTGAGGAAGCCAGAAAACGGAATAGCGAGGAGGGGGGGGTACACGTCGAGATTCCTTTCTCAAACATTCATCTTGGACATCCGGGCCTTTCCATGCTTGCAGCTATTCAGCTGAGCAAGGCATTGGTAACCGAATCACCAGCCCCAGCCCCAGCCCCCACCGCAAGGGCTACAACATGACGAGTATCCACAGCGGTTGCCGCAGCGGCCGCCGTAACCTCCATAACCGCCGTAACCTCCGTAACCGCCGTAGCCTCCGTAACCGCCGTAACCTCCACAGCAGCCTCCGCAGCCGCCGTATCCGCCCCAGCCGCCGTATCCACCCCAGCCTCGTCTACCCCAGCCGCCATAGCCACAGGGGCTACAGCAGGAGGAACCGCAACAGTTTCCGTACGACATTGTTAGGTGCTGGTTGTGGATCTGCAATGATGTGCTAGAAAACAAAGGCAAACAGATTGCGTGACACGGAACAGAAAAAAGATCAATGCACACACAAGAAGTGGCCTTGTATGGAACCAGGCCATCAGTTCATCAAGGTCAGCGTTGTCTTTTCCGACTGGTGGTGGCTCTACAGGGTTTTTCACATCAGCTACTGCCTAGTCCTTTTACCTGGAGACGCTGGGGATTGAACCTGAGACTTTCTGAATGCAAAGCAGAGCCTCTTCCACTAAGCCACAGTCCATCCCCAGTGAAAGACCACAGCACAGGGTAACCAGTATTTATTGCCAGTACAGGCTTCCGAGCATTCAGAATGCAGCACCTTAAATCTATGGGCTGGCTGTATCTTGAGTATTCTTGAGTATTCCGAAGAAGTGTTCTTACACATGAAAACTTATACCTTGAATAAAGTTGTGTTGGTCTTAAGGGTGCCACTGGACTCAAACTCAGCTCTCATTACCCTGCCTCAAAAAAAAAAGTGTCATAGAGGTGGGAATGGCAAAGACGTGATCAAGACCAGAGTGTTGGACTAGGGTTTGGGAGACCCAGGTTCGAATCCTCACTCTGCTATGGAAGCTTGTTGTGCAACCTTGGGGCAGTCATTCTTTCTCAGCCTCATCTACTCACAGGGTTGCTGTGAGGGTAAAGTGGAAGGAAGGAAAACAATATAAGCTGTTTTGGGACCCCGGTGGTGAGAAAAGTGGGGTACAACCAGTGTTCCCTCTAAGCCGAGTGTGAGCTAGCTCACAGTTTTTTAGCCTCCTTCTTGTCTTAGCTAAGGAAGGAGGGCTCCAGAGCAAACTGATTTATGCAGTAGCCAAATTGCTCGCTCACAACTTCAATGCCAGTAGAAGAGAAGAGATTTGATTTATACCCCGCCCTTCACTACCCAAGGAAGTCTCAGAGCAGCTTACAAGCTCCTTTCCCTTCCCCTCCCCACAACAGACACCCTGTGAGGTCAGTGGGGCTGAGAGAGCTCTGACAGAAACTGCTCTTTTTCAAGGACAGCTTTGACAGAACTACGGCTTGCCCAAGGCCATCCAGCAGGTGCAAGTGGAGGAGTGAGGAATCAAACCCGGTTCTCCCAGATTAGAGTCCGCGCACTTAACCACTACACCAAACTGGCAATGGTGACCTTTCCCACAAGATGTCGCTGGTAGACCTCCGTGCCATCCCCACCCTTGAGTGATCTTCTCGCCGCCATCTAATGAAACGCTCAGCAGCTCTTTATGGACCAGCTTAGTTTTTCATCCTTATGTACGTAACTATATCGGATCACGGCTACCTTGCTATTAATTTCGTTTTATGGGCAGGGCAGGTTCAGCATGAAAGCGAAATAAGACCGTCATAAACCACCACCTACCAATCTTATGCTTCCATAAACAGGAGTGATTCTCCCCTTTACGAGGGATATGGCTCAGTAGGCATTACAGAGATGTACGCTTTAGAAAAGCCTCACTAAGAGGCCTCATTTCGAAAAGGAAGTGGACAGAATGGAGCAGGTGTGGAAGAGAGTGATGAGGATGATCGGGGGCCTGGAGATCGACTCCATCGTGGAAAGGCTGAGGGACCTGGGAATGTTCAGTCTGGAGAAGAGGAGGTTGAGGGGGGACAGGATGGCTCTCTTGAAGTATTGGAAGGGCTGTCCCTTAGAGGAGGGCAGGGAGCTGTTCCTGTTGGCAGCAGAGGAGAGGACTCACAAGAATAGGTTGAAATTACGGGTGGAAAGGGACCAGCGGATATTAGGGATTATTATTTTTTTATAGTAAGAGTAGTTCAGCAGTGGATTCAGCTACCTAGGGAGGTGGTGAGCTCCCCCTCACTGGCAATCTTCAAGCAGCAACTTACAGGCAAGCCCTGCATTGAGGAGGGGGTTGGTCTCGATGGCCTGTATGACCCCTTCCAACTCGATGAGTCTATGATCCCTTGCTCAGCGCTATCTCTTTACACAGCTCTGCTGTTCAGGCACAGTGAGACAGGAGATGAGCTGGGGTGGACAGAAGGTGGAAGCATCTAGCCAGCTTCTCATCTTCTCATCTGTTCTCCTGACAGCGATCTTGCCAACTGAAACTCGGCCACTCTGTAGTTGTCAGAATCCACAGTAAAACAGGTTTCTTCTCGTAGCGGATTAGACAGATTCATGGAGAAGTCCATCAGTAGCTACTAGCCATGGTGACTGAAGGGAACTGGTATGTTCAGAGCCAGTGCCAGGAGGCAATATCATGCAAAACCTTGGCATCTATACCCTGTTGTTGGACCTCCAGAGGAACCAGCTGGCCACTGTGTGAAACAGGATTATAGACCACTGGTCTGATCTATCAGGGCTTTTCTTATGTTCTTATTTGATCAAGGGAACTTTCACTCTTTTGAGGGGGTATTTATTTTTTGCAATCTGTGTGTGTGCGTGGAAGTCATGGCAACCTCTGGCAACTCCTACTGGGGCATGGAGGACATTCAGAGAAGTGACTTGATAGCCTGCATTTGCCTCCCAGCTCTGGTATTCCATGGAGGTATCCCATCCAACTACTTGCCAGGGTCGGCCCTGCTTACCTTCCAAGAGCTGATGAGTTCAGGCCTGCCTGGGCTACCCAGGTCAGGACCAGGGAACTTTCTCTCTTGAAACCTTATACCCTGAACAATTTGTCGGTACTGTCTGAAATGACTGTGTTTGTCGCTAATGCTAAATTTGAACCAGGGTTCCCCCAGATTATACCTTTAGCCTTCGCTGTTGCTTTGCGGAAACTCACTTTTTAAGAATGTAAAAACCAGGGGTCATTTCCTGCGGGAGCACACAGGAGCGGAGCTCCGGCAGTAAGGAGCCCAGCGGGCGGGCATGTGCAACAAGCCCCACCCCCTTCTCCCAGCAGCCCTCAGTTGGGCCACAAGGAGCAAGAAGCAGCCAGGTAAGTTTCAGAGCCCCGCCCCGCCTTCAGGTACAAGCTCTCCCTCCTCTGTGAGGGCAGATCTGCACATTCCCCACCCCGTAGCTAGCAATCCAAAACAGTCCAGTGGCACCTTTAAGATCAAGTTTTGTTCAGGTACAAGCTCTCTCTCCTCTGTGAGGACAGATCTGCACATTCCCCCCCCCCAATAGCTAGCAGTCCAAAACAGTCCAGTGGAGCCTTACCAGTGGGTGTTGCCTTCTGAAACATTTCCAGTGATGTCCGGGGGTGTGGCATATGCAAAAAAAGTTATGCTAATGAGTTATGGATTTGCAGGTCTTAATTCTACTACGCATCTTACTGATCCCCAGTTGTAGATCTCTGGACTTAAAGAGGTCCCAATAGGGAACACTTGGCAGGAACAAACCATCGTGGACGGTTGTTACATCATGCCCAACTAGGGTGGTTCCCAGAACCATGCTGCTGGAAAAAGGATACATGACTAGGCAGTCAATCTCTGGTGGCCAGCCATGCTTAGCTTCTGAGATCTGACGAGAGAATGCAATCTGGGCCATTCAGGTCACAGCAATCTATCACTACTTCCCCCCATATTGACTAACAATTGACCCTTCCTGTTCAGAGACAGCTGAAAGGGGGCAAACCAGCCAAGAAGGAAGGTAACCTCTAAGCCTGTTTTTGAGCTGCCTGGAAATACATTGCTGGGCCCCCTGGACCTTTCATCTGATCCAGGATGCATAAGAACATCAGAAGAGCCCTGCTGGAACAGGCCAATGGTCCATGTAGTCCAGCCTCCAGTCTCACACGTGGTGAGCCAGTTCCTCTGGAAGGCCAACAACAGGGCAGAGAGGCCGAGGCCTTCCCCTGATAAGAACATCAAAAGAGCCCTGCTGGCTCAGGCCAATGGTCCATCTAGTCAAGCCTCCTGCCTCGCACAGTAGCCAACCAGTTCCTCTGGAAGGCCAACAGCAGGCACAGAGGCTGAGACCTTCCCCTGATATTGCCTCTTGGCTCTGGGATTCTGAATGTGGAGGTTACCTATAAGAACATCAGAAGAGCCTTGCTGGATCAGAGCAATAGTCCATTTAGTCCATCATCTTGTTTCATACAGTGGTCAACCAGTTCCTCTGGATGGCCAACAGCAGGGCATAGAGGCCAAGGCCTTCCCCTGATGTTGCCTCTGAAAATGGAGGTTCCCCTCAGTCACCATGGCTAGTAGCCATTGATGGACTTATCCTCCATGAATCTATCTAATCCCCCTTTAAAAGCTATCTATTCCTTTGGGCAACTCTATGTCCACTGGCATATTCATGGATCAATCTTCTGGAAGCCCTGCTGAAATAAAAGGGAAGGGATGTGGTCTTCATGCACTGCTTGTGGGCTTCCTAGCAAGATCTGGTTGGACCCCACTGGAAACAAGATGGTAGATGAGAGGGACCCTTCGTCAAGACAGTTGGGGTGTTCTTGACATTATCCTTCTATACTAGTCCCCACCTTTCCATGAAGAATGTTAACCAACAAACTAAATATATACACATATCACCAGCCCTAGCTCTAACAGCAGATATACAAAGTTTTAAAATGAATACCTCCAAATGAGATAAGCTTACCTTGAACTCCAAGGAGCAGAAGGTCTAAAGCAGTGGATAGAGAACACCCAAGAGCTGAGTCCTTTTATACAGCTTCTTGGGCTGCCCCGAAAGTATGAGCACGCGTGACATTGTGGTTGTTAGTAACTAATTCATACTTCTTGTATGCATCACAAGTCAAATTGCTGCATGGTACACCTCTCTTGTTTAGGAACAACAGCTCCCAAATCTAGGACGTCCCCACTCGGTCCCAATGGTTCTGGTCCCTTCAGAACTTTACGGGTCAAATTCCTTCCCCTATAATCCACCAAATCCATGGGACTCCCATTAGGAACGAATGTGGTCACACTGGTTCCCGTCCTTTTTAAAACATCTTTATAATAGCCCAATGAGATAAAAGTGTTTGGTCCAGGCACATGTTTGCAATGCCACGGCAGAGTTTTGCATTAACTTTAGCATCCTGAATATCTGCCTATACTTTCTTCTTGTTTTTTTAAAGAGATTTTATTTTTATAACAAACAAAACAACCAACCAACCAACCAACAAATAAACAAACACAAATACATAAAAATTTGGGGTGAAATTTACATCATTATTTTGACTATTTTGTTACCTCATACATTGTCTGCTTTATAAATTCGTATTTTCCACCTTATATTTTTATGAAATGTGTTTTACGTTATAATTAAAAGTATAGTTGATACTATCTTCTAATTCAGTTATACGTCCTCATGGTTTCATTATTGCGCTCTTCCAGCCATTTATAAAATCGTAACCGTGTACTTTCAAGGTTTCCTTCATCTCGTCCTCTCAAAATTAAAGTTAATTTAATTTCTTCTCATTTTTGAAGGGTTTACTTCTCCATATATGGAGACATGGGGGGGTGGAACCCAATTCATTGACTGGGAGTACAAACAGTGTGAGGCATCTATGGGGGGGGGTGTACACAGGAGCTTCCCTATTGTTGTTTTGTTTAAAATAAGGTTCTGGTCCTCATGTTGGAACTGAGGAGTTGAAAGACATCTTCATGCCATCTCCTCCTCTCCCCAACCATTCTGTTTTCTCTTCAGCTTGTCAGAAAATGTGGAAGACCTCAGCTTGAGACCTTGGAGAGACACTGCCCATTTGAGGAGACATTACTAACAATGATGGACCAAAGGCACCTTTATGTGTTCTGTGTGTTGGTGGTGGGGAAAGCAGGAAGGGAAGCTACCACCAACAGCAGGCTCCCCCCACCTTCTCCTTATTCAGTAGGGGTGAATCTGTGGGGGATAGGGAGGGGAGATGCTAAGGGGCTCAAATTTATTTAATGGGTCCTTCAGATGACATCAAACAGCCTGTCAAGGCATTGGCTTCCTGTTGTGTCTGACAAACAAGCTGTGAACTGAACCGGCCAATTCCTGAACTACCTTCACCCTCCTAGGTTCTTCTGATCCATAATTGTCCTATGATCCATCCACAGGTACAAATTCATCCCCCATACCTCATTCGTGCTAATGATTGTGCATTTACATGCAAGCCTCCAAGAGGCAAGATGATGACCCATTTCACACAAGAGCTTTCCCGTGGTCGCGCCTCCTTTTGTCCCACTTCTATTGGTCAATTTCCCACTCAAAACCATGTGGCCACATTTTGACCCACGGCTTCGCCCGATTTTCCCCGCATTTTTGTGATCCTGTTTTTTGAGACCCACGAAACCACGGGGAAAATTGGGCAAAGCGGCGGGTCAAAATGCGGCTGCGGGGCTTCGAGTGGGAAACTGACCAATAGAAGTGGGGCAAAGGGAGGTGCGACCGCGGCACAGCTCTTGTGTGAAATTGGTCCTTGTCTTAACCCAGGGGCCCCCATACATTTTGAGCCTGCATTCGCATTTTGGATTCTGACACAGTGTGGTAGGAGCATGCACAAAATGGCTGCCACAAAATGGTTGCTGCAAGAGGCAGAGACAGCCCTAAAATGGCTGAGGCAGCTTGCCTTCAGTCGCACACTGAAGAACTTGCTGCGGTGACAATTGTTGCCAAATCAACATTCTGTGTAGCCGATCAAATTTCCAATGGCCAATCAGAAGACTTGCTAGGGAAAAGCTCCCTCTGGCCTTGCCTAATTTCCAAAAACACTAGGCAGGAGCCAGAAAAAGCATCGTCTGGCATCATGGCTCCTGTGGGCACCATATTGTGGACCCTCGCCATAACCAGTTCAGAGAACTCACCTCCCAGAGACCCACGAGATAAAATTAGGAAAATTGAAGCTAAGAAAACACAGGCAGGGCCCCCCCCCCCCCATGGCATACCTACGCTTAAGGAAAATGCCCAGGGGCTAGATCCCAGAAAATCTGGGGCGTCCTTGGTAAATTAGGACCATTACAGTATGCTTCCACCTCCCCACCAAATTCCATAACTGTATATCACACCCTAAATAAGGAATCCCTGTGACTTACTAACTGCTCAATTACCAAAAAAAAAAAAAAGTGAGGCCATTCTACAAAAATAAACCACCCTGTCATAATTCTAGGAACAGCCGTTGACGTAACAATAGCACTGCAAACATATAAAGAGTTAATGATTGTTTGTGATGATGTTTGGAAGGCTAAGTACTTTCCCATTAAACGAAGTCACAAGGAATTGGCATCGCTTGCCTATGGGTGTGTGCCAACAAAAGTCCGTATGGTCAAAGCGATGGTATTCTCAGTAGTACTGTATGGCTGCAAGAGTTAAACCATAAGGAAGGCCGAGTGCCAAAGAATAGATGTGTTTGAATTACGGTGCTGGAGAAGACTTTTGAGAGTCCCCTGGACTGCAAGGAGATTGAATCAGTCAATCCTAAAGGAAATCAACCCTGACTGCTCCCTGGAAGGCCAGATATGGAAGCTGAAGGGAACACTCACTGGAGAAGACCCTGATGCTCGGAAAGATTGAAGGTCAAAGAAGACGGGGACGGCAAAGGATGAGAGGGTTAGACAGTGATATTGAGGCAATGAACATGAAATTAAGCAAACTCTGGAGGACGACAGAAGACAGGAGGGAAGGCAGCATGATCTAGCCTCATCATGTTAGTTCTTGGAAGCTAAGCAGGGTTGGCACCAGGGAATTTCACATTACCCAGTTTCACCCAGTTTCAAGCCGGTAATGATCCATTTTGAAGTGGACCGGTATAGGGCTGCCATTTCACACATGGCTTTCCCCTTCTGGTAAAGAGCTGGATCTGAAGCAGTTTGCCATTTCAGACTGCACCGCTTTTTCCCGCTTTCCCCCGCTGTTTTTCACCCGTGCAGGCGATCTCCAGCTTTTTTTTTTGAATGTTCGCTTTAGAGCGCTATAGCAGTATAACAAAACACTCCATGCATTCCAATGGGATTGATATAATGCTATTCCGTTATAGCGTTATAGCGTGATAACGCCATAAAGCGAACATTAAAAAAAAAAAGCTAGAGATTGCCCGCACGGGCGGAAAATGGTGGGAAAAAGGGCATCGGAACCGGGAGAGGAAACTGAGGAGTACTTGGAAGCGGTTGACAGGTAAAACGCTTCAGCCCCATTTCCTAAAAGGGACAGAAGCGATTGTGTATGAAATGACAAATATATTCCGGAGGGGAACCGATTCCCAAATGGTTCTGTCTGAAATGACAAACCAGAAACTGTTTAGGAACCGTTCCTCTTCCGAAATATATCACCTGTCTGAAATTCCTCACCATTTAGTACCTGAATGAGAGACCACAAAGGAAGTCCAGGGTCACTAAGCAGAGGAAGGCAATGGCAAACGACCTCTGACTGTCTCTTGCCCAGGCCAGCCCAATCTCATCAGATCTTCGAAACTAAACAGGGTAAGCCTTGATTAGTTCTTGGATGGAATACTGCCAAGGCAGTCCGGAGTTGCCACGCGGAGTTAGGCAAAGGGAAACCACCTCTGTTTTTGTCTCGTGCCATGAAAATCTTACAGGGTCACTGGAAGTCAACTGTGACTTGATAGTACTTGCCACCACCACAAGCAGGTCTCTACCTGGAAAGGAGACCACCAAGGGAGGCTCTGCAGAGGAAGGTAATGGCAAACCACCTCTGCTTCCCCCTTGCCTTGAAAGCCCCTTGGTGGGATCACCATAAGTCTGAGCTAAGCAGGGTTGGAATTGGATGGGAGACCACCAAGGGAGGCTCTGCAGAGGAAGGTAATGGCAAACCACCTCTGCTTCCCCCTTGCCTTGAAAGCCCCTTGGTGGGATCACCATAAGTCTGAGCTAAGCAGGGTTGGAATTGGATGGGAGACCACCAAGGGAGGCTCTGCAGAGGAAGGTAATGGCAAACCACCTCTGCTTCCCCCTTGCCTTGAAAGCCCCTTGGTGGGATCACCATAAGTCTGAGCTAAGCAGGGTTGGAATTGGATGGGAGACCACCAAGGGAGGCTCTGCAGAGGAAGGCAATGGCAAACCACCTCTGCTTCTCACTTGCCTTGAAAGCCCCTTGTTGGGGGTCACCATAAATCTAAGCTAAGCAAGGTAAGCACTTGGATGGGAGGCCACCAAGGGAGGCTCTGCAGAGGAAGGTGATGGCCAACCACTTCTGCTTCTCCCTTGCCTTGAAAGCCTTAAACCTTAGCTAAGCAGGGTTGCTGGGGTCACCATAAGTCTAAGCTAAGCAGGCTTGATACTTGGATGGGAGACCACCAAGGGAGGCTCTGCAGAGGAAGGTAATGGCAAACTACCTCTGCTTCTCACTTGCCTTGAAAGCCCCTTGGTGGGATTACCATAAACCTTAGCTAAGCAGGGTTGGTATTGGATGGGAGACTCTAGCTGGGGTCGCCACAAGTCAGTTATGACTGATGGCACTTACATATGTAATTATTTTGCAGAGTTTCTTTTTTTAACCTCAGATATGCAGACGATACCACTGTAATGGCAGAAAGTGAAGAGGACCTTAAGAGCCTCTTGCTTTGGGTAAGAGAGGAGAGCGCAAAAGTGGGCTTGAAGCTCAACATAAAAAAAAAAAACTAAGATCATGCCATCCAGCCCCATCACTCCTTAGCAAATAGAAGGGGAAGTCGTGGAAGTAGTGACAGACTTCACGTTCCTGGGATCTAAGATCACCGCAGACTGTGACAGCAGCCATGAAATTAAAAGACGCTTGCTCCTTGGGAGGAAAGCGATGGCGAACCTAAACAGCATGATAAAAAGTAGAGACATCACCCTGCCAACAAAAGTCCGCATGGTCAAAGCAATGGTATTCCCAGGAGTCATGTATGGCTGCGAGAGTTGGACTATAAGGAAGGCCGAGCGCCGAAGAATAGATTCTTTTGAACTATGGTGCTGGAGAAGACTCTTGAGAGTCCCTTGGACTGCAAGAAGATCAAATCAGTCGATCCTAAAAGAAATCAACCCTGACTGTTCCCTGGAAGGCCAGATAGTGAAACTGAAGCTCAAAGACTTTCGCCACCACTGGAGAAGACCCTGATGCTGGGAAAGATTGAAGGTCAAAGGAGACGGGGACGGCAAAGGATGAGATGGTTAGACAATGTCATAGATACAATGAACATGAAGTTGAGCAAACTTCAGAGGACGGCGGAAGACTGAAAGGCCTGGCGTGATGTGGTCCATGGGGTCGCGAAGAGTCAGACTCGACTGTGCGACTGAACAATAACAACGTATTGCCAATCTGTCAACGTTCCTCCCTGGAGACTCTGCTGCACATGTCAAAGGAAATGCTAACTGAATCAACAAGGTGGAGGGTTTTACAAGGGTTCTTCAAGGCCGAAGCTTTCAACAAGCTTTGCAAAACTATCATTAGCTGATTGTATGTCAAGCAACATGGTGTGGCATTCATAGATTACATTCATCCTTTGCCCCTGCCATTTAACACTTAATGACAGACTCCTTTTGGAAACTGAACAATTAGTAATTGCTTTGTGGGTCAATTCTCAAATATGACAGCCACTTATTTGTAGCTATATTTGTTCTACATGGAAAGGATAAAATAGACTCTTTTCCTACCCAATGAAACACAAACAAGAAAGGAATTAGCAAGCAAAAGAAGAGGTCTCTAGATTTTCAGCCTTTCCGTTCTTGTGACCAATGCTCCCTCTAAGCTGTGGAGTCTTGAAAGCAAAAATCCTACTTTGTGAGCTACTGGCATTAAAGTTGTGAGCGAGCGATTTGGCGACTGCATAAATCAGTTTGCTCTGGAGCCCTCCCTCCTGAGCTAAGAGGAAAATGTGTGAGCTGGAGGCTAATAAACAGTGAGCTAGCTCACACTAACTCAGCTTAGAGGGAACACTGGTTGTGAGGATGGATTTCTTAAGTTGAGGGAGGTTAGGGAGGTCTCCACCAGAACATTGGATGGGAACCTTAGTTCTTCTTTGTCATTTAGGTAGACAGAAGGTGCTCCTGGACTGTTGCTCTTTTCTACTGCTGCAGGCAGACTAACACGGCTACCCATCTTGATCTATCTCCATGCTTGAAAGGAGATGGATGGGGTCTAAGGAGGGATTCTCACAAATTAGGGCACATCAATCTCCATTTCTAGTGTATTTATTACTTACGTTGTTTCTCCCCCCCCCCCAGTTGAACCAAAGCAGATGATAACCAGGAATTAAGCTTGTCATGCTTTTGATCTATTAAAAAAAAGTTTCCTCACTATTTTGCATGTTAATTTTTTTAAAAAACACCGCTATATATATATATGCACATACATACACACACAGGGGTCATTTCCTGTAGGAGTGCACAGGAGCGGAGCTCCGGCAGTAAAGAGCCCAGGGGAAAGGCACATGCAACAAGCCCCACCCCCTGCTCCCAGCAGCCCTCAGTCAGAGCAAGAAGCAGCCAGGTAAGCTGCAGAACCCCTCCCCATGCAAAACAGTCCAGTGGCACCTTTAAGACCAAGTTTTATTCAGGTACAAGCTCTCCCTCCTCTGCGAGGACAGATCTGCACGTTCCCCCCCCCCCAATAGCTAGCAGTCCAAAACAGTCCAGTGGAGCCTGAGTGGTGGGTGTTGCCTTCTGACATGCTTCCGGCGATTTCAGGGGGTGTGGCTTATGCAAATAAATTATGCTAATGAGTTATGCTAATGAGCTCCTGCACCTCTTTTTCTATGAAATGACCCCTCTGTGTGTGTGTATATATATATGTGTGTGTGTGTGTGTATAACTACAATATGCAATTCCATTTCATCGTCTCACAAAGTGTGCATGCACACGAAAGCTCGCACCTTGAATAAAATTTTGTTGGCCTTAAGGGTGCCATTGGATTCTAACGTTGTTCTATTGTGTCAGTCCAACACAGCTACCCGCCTTGATCTATCTTGGAAGTGTTATATTTCTGGCAAAGATTTTCCCCCAATTGTCTGTGCTGCTAATTCAGCCACGGCGCTTGTTTCATTCCCCCCTCCTTTCACAGATTCCTTTAAAAATGTGTTTTTTGTCCAATCTGATTGAAAGCCATCTTGATTTTAAAACACACACACACACCTGAATACTGGAAAATATACATATTCATAAATTGATAGATATTCTGGACGTGTGCCCTGGCCTGGATATCCCAGGCAAGCCCGATCTCATCAGATCTCAGAAGCTAAGCAGGGCCAACCCTGGCAAATACTTGGATGGGAGACCTCCAAGGAATGCCAGGGCTGGGAGGCAGATACAGGCTATCAAGCCACCTCTCTGGCCCTGACCTGAGTTGCCCAGGTAAGCACGATCTCATCAGAGCTTAGAAGGTAAGCAGGGCCAACCCTGGCAAGTACTTGGACGGGAGACCTCCAAGGAATACCAGGGTTAGGACATAGAGGCAGGCAGGGCTATTTTGGGGCAGGAGTGCACAGGAACGGAGTTCCGGCTGGCTTCAGAGTTGGCCACGCCCACTACGCCCAAAACCTCTGTGCGTGTGTGGCTACAGAGGGAAGGCCTGGAGAGCGACCCCCCCTCGTGACTCCAAGGCGGGCAGGCGGGGGGGGCTGGAAGGATCGGGGAGGCATTTAAATGCCTCCCCGTGCCTTCCCCGGCCTATCCAAGGGCCAGCTTTCCCGGGCTCCTGTAGCCATGGGGTGTGGCCTAATATGCTAATGGGTCTCTGCTGTTGGGTGTGGCCTATTATGCTAATGAGTCCCTGCTGGGCTTTTTCTACAAAAAAAGCCCTGGAGGCAGGTAATATCAAGCCACCTCTCTGAAATGTCCTAGACTCACTATGAGTCGCTAGAAGTCACCATGACTTCCAGGCATGAAACCACACACACACACACAAACACACACACACACACACACAATACCCACACAGAAAAAAATGATATTCTGGAAGTGCGTATCGTCAAACCATCCACACGTTGTTCACACAGTAGTTCTGTTTATGTTTCATTGGTGCTGAAGTTTTTAATTATGTTTCTATCTCTTAGCACATGGCATCTCTTTGAGTTGGATCCAGACAAAAATGTCCACTTATGCCATTGATCCCTCCCTGCCAAATGCTACTCCAACGGTGCATGGGAACCTCAGGAACAGAAGGAGGGGATGTGGCTCAGTGGCAGAGCATCTGCATGGCATGCAGAAGGTCCCAGGTTCAGTCACTGACATGGAGGAATTTCAGACAGACGATATAATCCGGAAGAGGAACGGTTCCCAAACGGTTTCTGGTCTGTCATTTCAGACAGAACCGTTTTAGAACCGGTTCCCTACCAGAATATATTTGTAATTTCAGACACAAACACTTCTGTCCCGTTTAGGAAACGGGGCTGAAGCGTTTTACCTGTCAACCGCTTCCAAGTAGTCTTCAGTTTCCTCTCCCGGTTCCGATGCACTTTTTCCCGCCATTTTTCGCAAGTGCGGGCAATCTCCAGCTTTTTTTTTTTGAACATTCGCTTTATAGCCTTATAGCACTATAACGCTATGACGCAACAGCATTTTATCAACCCCATTGAAATGCCTGGAGTGTTTTGTTATAGTGCTATAGCGCTATAGTGCTCTAAAGCGAATGTTCAAAAAAAAACCCTGGAGATCGCTCGCATGGGCAAAAAATGGCAGGGAAAAAGCGGTGCAGTCTGAAATGGCAAACCGCTTCAGGTCCAGCTCTTTACCGAAGGGGAAAGCCATGTGTGAAATGGCAGCCCTATACCGGTTTACTCCATGAAGGATCAAAAACGACTTCAAAACGGTTAAAAAGGGTAATGTGAAAAAGGGTAATGTGGTCGGTGATGGGAAAGACCTCAGCCTGGTACCTTGGAGAGCTGCCGCCAGTCCGATCAGACAGTACTGATTTTGATAGACCAAGGATCTGATTCAGTATAAGGCAGCTTCATGTGTTCAGTGGTAGAGTCTCTGTTTGGCATGCAGAAGGTCCCACGTTCAAGTCCCCAGCATCTCCAGTTAAAAAGGACCAGGCAGTAGTTGACAGTAAAGACCTCTGCCTGATCCCCGAGAGAACTGCTGCCATTCTGAGTAGACATTACTGACCTTGATGGACCAAGGGGGTCTGATTCAGTATAAGGCAACTTCATGTGTTCTTGTGTACATTGAGGATCCGCAGCAGGAAGTGGGAATGGGTGTAAACTACCCCTTGCTTTCTATTAGTGTGGATCCAACCCTTCAAACACCCAGTCCTTCTTTAAGCCTCAGGAAATGGCAATCCAGTTTCTTGATGAATTCAAATCCCACCCAAGTCTTTGCATGCCTGCTTACGCCTCAATGAATCTGTGAGATCTCAAGGTGCCAGAAGACTGCTGCTTATTTTTTCAAGAGCCCTGCTGGATCAGACCAGGGAGGGTCCCTCTAGTCCAGCATCCCATCTCACACAGTGGCCTCAACCAGTTCCTCTGGAGGGCCAAAAACAGGGCAGGGAGGCTGAGGCCTTCCCCTGAGAAGGACATCAGAAGAGCCCTGCTGGATCAGACCAGGGAGGGTCCCTCTAGTCCAGCATCCCATCTCACACAGTGGCCAGCCAGTTCCTCTGGAGGGCCAAAAACAGGGCAGGGAGGCTGAGGCCTTCCCCTGAGAAGGACATCAGAAGAGCCCTGCTGGATCAGACCAGGGAGGGTCCCTCTAGTCCAGCATCCCATCTCACACAGTGGCCAGCCAGTTCCTCTGGAGGGCCAAAAACAGGGCAGGGAGGCTGAGGCCTTCCCCTGAGAAGGACATCAGAAGAGCCCTGCTGGATCAGACCAGGGAGGGTCCCTCTAGTCCAGCATCCCATCTCACACAGTGGCCAGCCAGTTCCTCTGGAGGGCCAAAAACAGGGCAGGGAGGCTGAGGCCTTCCCCTGAGAAGGACATCAGAAGAGCCCTGCTGGATCAGACCAATAGTTCCTCTAGCCCCGCATCCTGTCTCACACAGTGGCCAACCAGTTCCTCTGGAAGTCCAGCAACGGAGCAAAGAGGGCCTTCCCCTGATGTTGCCTCCTGGCACTGCGATGATTCAGAAGCCTCTGAACATGGAGTCGTCATGGCTGGTAGCCACTGATAGACCGATCTTCCGTGAATCTTCCTAATCCCCATTTAAAGCTGTCTATGCACTACGACTCCTATGACTGTCACTATGACATCATCACCATTTTGACTCCTCCGTCCCCACATTCCACACTGTAAATCCCTTCCGCCACCGCTGCTGGCATTTATAAGTCCAAAGGCAGAGCAGCCCAGACTCTTTCGACCAGTAATGTCCGGTGCAACTCGAGATGTTCTTGACATCTAGCATTACCTCCATTTCCCAAATAACCACACTTCCAAAGCTCTAGTCTAATACCTCCTCCATTATAACCTTATAAAATGCATTTGATGGAGGGGCCCTTCTATCATACATGGCAGCGTCTATCTGAACACACATGAAGCTGCCCTATCGGTCCATCAAGGTCAGTACTGCCTAATCTGGCTGGCAGCGACTCTCCATGGGAAACAGCTGAGGTCCTCCACATCACCTTTTATAGGGTTGCCAGATCCAGGTTGGGAAATATCTGAAGGTCTGGTAGGTGGAGCTTGAGAAGGGTGGGGTTTGGGGTCCCATTGCCAGAGTGTCACCCAGCATCACTTCTTGGCGATGGCATGGTGCGTTACAGGGAGGAATGGTCCGGCCGGGGAGCATGTTTCCCCCGCCGGAACATGGTAAGTACTTGGGAACCCTGTGGAGGAGTGGGGCATCAAATCTGGTTCTCCCAGATTAGAGTCCACACCCCTAACCGATACATCAAACTTGTTAATTTATTGAACTCACTTCCTAATGAGTATATACCTTTCATTTAGATTTTTAAAGAAATTAGGGAATTTCATGAAGGACAAGTCCAACAGCAGCTATGGATGAATGGAACCTCTATATACAGGGACAGTCTACCTATGAATTCTAGTTACTAGTGGTAATAGCAGAGGGGGGTTTAGGTCTCTGGCCCTGTTTGTAGACCTTCCAGGGTATCTGGTTGGCTACTGTAGGAAACGTGATTTCTGATGATATTAGGGTGGCAACCAAGACTCCAGTGTGCCTATGGCCAGCAACCCCAGTCGCATTTGATCCATGCAATTGACCACAATAATATGTATGGTTCAAGACATCCTTCCCTTCAGTATGCTGCTGGTCTCTTGACAATTATCCCAATTTGTATCCAGCAAATTTACTGGTTTACCTCAGTTTTCTGGCAGAACCACAACCTATAATATGAGCAAAACAATTTGAATGTGGCTGAAATAAAAGAGGAGCAAATATATATATATTTCTGCCCTAGGACTCGTTCCCGAGTGAGCATGGGGGGTGGGCCTGGAGGGGGTGGGGGGCCTCTGGCCGGCTTCTCCCGCTCACCTGCTTTGGCGGGAGGGCAGGAGAACCGACGGGGAGGGCTTTAAAGGGCTCCCCAGCCCCTTCCAGGCTTGCTTGTCTTGGTGGGTGGGCTAGGAGGGGGCCGGGGGGCCTGTGTGCAGCTTCTCTCATGCGGCTGCTCCAGCGGGATGGCAGGAAAACCCACAGAGAGGGTTGGAAAGGGCTCCCATGTCCCCTCCTGGCCCACTTGCCTCAGCGGGTGGGCGAGGAGGGTGTGGGTGGCCTCTGGCCAGCTTCTCCCACTCGCTGGCCTTGGAGGTCTTTACCCATGGGTCCGCCTCGGCGGCCGAGCAGGGAAAGGTGGCACGGAGGCATCCAGAGGTCCCACGCCAGCCGCCGCTCCCAAAGGCCTCCGAGCGGCCATAGAAGCCAGGCTGAGGGGGGTTCAGAAAGGTTGCGTGGGGGCCTCAGGAGGTCTTTCCCCACCTGGCCACCATGACCGGCGAGTGGGGAAAGGTGGTGCGGGGGCCTGAGAAGGGGGGGAGATACCATGGGCAGCCGGCTGACCGGCGCGGCACTGCCGTGGTCATTCACGCATCCTGGCCGCGGAGTGGACATCATCTTCGTCGGGAAGGTATGTGCACTGAGGGCAACATGCTGGCCACCGGACATGTGGGCAGGACTGAGGCCACATGGCAGCAACTGGCAGAGTTTAGGAGTGGCAGTTCAGGCGTCCAACTGATTTTGGCGTGAATCGAATCCTGCCACCCCGTAGGAGAGATGCCACCCCAAATCAGCTTTATAATATATTAGAGAGAGAGAGAGAGAGAGAGAGAGAGAGAGAGAGAGAGAGAGAGAGAGAGAGAGAGAGAGATAAGGCTATAGCAAGTGTTGTCCACTAGGTGGAGCTACAACATTTGCCAACAGGGTGAGACCTTCTCCCAAGCCTTTCCAAGATACTGGGAGGGATGACATCACAGCTGACAGAGTCCAATCCCAACTAGCTTGTCTGCACTTAGCTCATAGGTGGCGGTAATTGGCTTTCCCTGCTTTATGTCTCCCCCCCATCACCTTTCTGCCATCTTAGCTCCTCGTGTGTACATGGAAACCATCAGATGGCCAATCCTAAGTTTAACTTAAAAAAAAAAAAAACCCAGTCATAGGTGGGACAAAGTAATTAGATGGAACTGTTACCTGCTTCACCATAGCTATATTCCTGCTAGAAAAATTGATTTTGTTGGTCTTTCTTTGGAAACAGAACAACATAGCATTTTTAGTATCTTTAAGTCCCTTGAGAGCCAGTTTGGTATAGTGGTTAAGTGTGTGGACTCTAATCTGGGAGAAACGGGTTCGATTCCCCACTCCCCCACTTGCAGCTGCTGGATGACCTTGGGCAAGCCATAGCTCTGACAAGAGCTGTCCTTGAAAGGGCAGTCCTCAGAAGAGTTCTCTCAGCCCCACCTACCTCACAGGGTGTCTGTTGTGGGGAAGGGAAGGGAAAGGAGTTTGTAAGCCGCTCTGAGACTCCGAGGGTGGGGTATAAATCCAATCTCTTCTTCTTCTTTTTCAACTCTTTTCTTCCTCCTCCATGAGGTTTAGTGTGCTATACACCAAAGACAACAAAGTTTGAGTCCAGTGGCACCTTTAAGATCAACACAATTTTATTAATGGTATAAACTTCCATGTGCAAGTTTATACCTTGAATAAAACTGTATTGGTCTTAACAGGGGTCTTGTTGTAGAAAAAGAGCTGCCGGAGCTCATTAGCATAACTCATTAGCATAACTTATTTGCATATGCCACGCCCCCTGACATCACCGGAAGTGTGTCAGAAGGCCCGGCTACTTACCCTCCTGCTTCATCCTCATTCCCAAACGGAATGAGGATCGAAGCAGAGGGCGGGGTAAAGAAGGGGGGGGGGCTTCACCACGTGACCGCCCCGCCCCCTAGAGGTTCTCTTCTGGAGCTCCGTACCTGAGAGCTCCCCCCCGACTAGAGCCCTGGGTCTTAAAGGTGCCACTGGACTCAAACTTTGTTCAGCCCCTTCGGATCAACAAGGCTTCCTGAGCTGAATCTTTTTTAACACAGTGCCACATGACCACGGAAACGTCTTCGGACAGCGCTGGCTCTTCGGCTTGGAAACGGAGATGAGCACTAAATCCCTAGAGTGGGACTCGACTGGCTTTCGAGCAAGGGAACCTTTACCTTTTTACATCTATAATATGTATTACTTATTACTATTTACGTACTTCATTCTCTTGAATCCTGCCTTTGCCCCCAATGTGGACGCAAAATGACATATTGTTCTCCTCACCTCCATTTTATCCTCACAACAGCCCTGCGAGGTAGGATACTCCGAGAGTGCGTGACTGGCCCAAGGTCACCCAGCAAGCTCCCAAGGAACAAGTGGGGATTCAAACCGAGGATACTAACCTGACAGTCTTAACCACCACACCACACTTGTCAAGAAATTGAATGCTAGAGAGAGATGGTCGGAGCTCGACGAGGATAGACGTGTGGTGCAGTGCTCCATGCATTTCTATCCTAAAACCCACACTTTCTTAGGCTTTTTTTTCTAGCCTAGGTTCTCTCCTTTTTTGGAGATTATTTGCAAGAGACTTATACAACTGGCCAGGTGAAGTGGCGTTTTTAACCTGGCTAGAAGTTTTTCCTTTTTGGACTTTGTCTCGACGCAGAAGTGGGGGAAGGCTAGTAAAGGATTTTTGCCTTTGCTGTGCACAAGACGGGCCTGGGAGGACCAGACGGAGTGAAGCAGAACAACTTTACACGAGGAAGACAGCACATATCCCAAGCTAAGTGTCCATGAACTCATTAAATATAAAAATATAGGTGAATTAAAAGGGTTGAAGGTGATAAAAGGGAGAAAAGGTGGATGGATTAAGCACAGCGTTGGTAACTGTTAAGAGCTAAATTGTAGAGGAAAAGGGCCGGAATAGACTAGAAGCTAATGAAACAAAAGCTATAAATAAAAACGCTTAACAGTAATTGTGAGGGAACAAATAAAATACCTGAAACTGCCGTTGTCTCTATGTTTCTTTAAGAAGCAGAGAACAGGGAGCCCAGCTGTGGGAGATTTACGAGCCTGAGGTGCCCAGCTGAGGGAGATTTACGAGCCTGAGGTGCCGAGTGGAGAGAAGCAGAAAGCGGAGGCCAGGGAGACCAGCTGTGGGAG
Source organism: Gekko japonicus (assembly GCF_001447785.1). Lineage (NCBI taxonomy): Eukaryota > Metazoa > Chordata > Lepidosauria > Squamata > Gekkonidae > Gekko > Gekko japonicus. Next base: position 385,769 of record NW_015166463.1, on the reverse strand, counting down.
ATTTGCGAGCCTGAGGTGTCGAGTGGAGAGACGGAGAGACGGAGGACTGGGGGCCGTGTGGAGCCGTGCAGAGGGGCGGAGAGAACCAGAGTACGCTGCGTAGAGGGAGAACGTGGAGGAGAGCGTGCTGCATCGTGAACGTAACGACGCAGAGGAGTGATAGATCATTGTGGAAGTGAAGCTGCTGGGCGAGAGCACGTGAACAGAGCAAGGCTGCAGAAAGAGATAGAGAGCTAAGAAGAAGCTATACGGCGCACTTAAAGAAATAGACATTTAGAGTTTCTGATAATTAACACTGCTAATATCTGATAAGTACGAGTGATAGATCATTGTGGAAGTGAAGCTGCTGGGCGAGAGCACGTGAACAGAGCAAGGCTGCAGAAAGAGATAGAGAGCTAAGAAGAAGCTATACGGC
>NW_015166463.1:381875-382057 GCF_001447785.1 Gekko japonicus | reverse complement strand
AAGCGCGAATAAGATGGAAATTTTTGAAAGATAGAAAAGAAAGAGGAGGATGTGGTATGCCAGACTGGAAGATTTACTATCAAGCAGCAGCAATGGGATGGATACGGGAATGGATACTCTTAGAAGATAAAAAACTACTACAACTAGAGGGCCATGATCTGTATATGGGTTGGCACGCCTAC